>NC_086447.1:902356017-902656887 GCF_028390025.1 Pseudophryne corroboree
AACTGACAGGCTCAGATGTATTGCCAAAGCGATATATATAACAGTAAGGGTACTCCTCACCGGACTTCCAGGACGCCAGAGATGTTATCCCTTAATTCTGGGCTTAGCTACCAGACGCTAGTTGCTGCAGGGTTATCCCTCCTATTGGCCATCCCCCAAATTTCACTCCGGTGTTCAGACCTCCTCAGCTGTTGTATCGCTGAACCGCCTGCAGTAAAAAGATCTTGTTCCCGGTTTCTCCTTGCTTAGTAATAATGACCGAAACCACCTATACCACCGACGCGTTTCTACCCGTCCTGAGGAGGTCTGAACACCGGAGTGAAATTTGGGGGAAGGCCAATAGGAGGGATAACCCTGCAGCAACTAGCGTCTGGTAGCTAAGCCCAGAATTAAGGGATAACATCTCTGGCGTCCTGGAAGTCCGGTGAGGAGTACCCCTACTGTTATATATATCGCTTTGGCAATACATCTGAGCCTGTCAGTTACCGGTTTAGTGGCATGTGTTTTTAAGGATTTTTTTTGTGGACATTTTAAAATAAAACTTTTTATTTTTTCGTAAATTGGAGACATGAACTACTTCTTCTAATAAGGATACGGGATTCATTGATATATGCTGGTGTCCCTATGTGCCCTGAGAGTGGACCTAACATTAAAGGGTTAATCAGTAATGACTTTGTGAGAGATACTGAGGACGCTTACGATCACTATTCTTTCTAAGAAAGAAATCATTTGCATAAGAAGTCCCGCAAAGCCATGAGAGTAATGTTTATAACAGCGCTGTGATTATTTCAAATAATTTTTGTTTCGTGGATGGCATTTTGCTGATTAGCTGATCAGCTGTTTGGATTACGCAGCTGCAGTTATCTGAAGCGCTTGAAAAAAACCTTTCCTGTGGTGTTTACGTTTTTTTGGGGCCGTCGGCTGCAAAAGCGTTCGCACACTCGCAAAGCGAAAATACACTCCCACCATAGGCGGCGATTATCTGATCGAAGCGCTGCAAAAAGTTGCTAGCGAGCGATCAACTCGGAATGACCCCCCTTAACTGCACCTCCTCTCCCCCACCACAGTACTTAAGTTGCGGTAGTCACATGATTATCTGGGCGGGAAGGGGCAGGTCAGCGGCATTTGGTCGCCGTTTAGGAGGTGCGGTTTGGGCAGCGCAGGCGTGCCCAAACCGTTGTGGGGGGGGGGGGGGGGGGGGGGGGCGGCTGCGTGACATCACACGCAGCTGCTGCTACCCTCACAGTGACGAGAAGCGCCTGCCAGGGCGCAGGAGCTGCGCTGGCAGGGAGCTACTCTTCCAGTACAAAAGCATCGCTGCTGTGCAATGCTTTTGTATTTGTGCCGGGGGGTGGGGGGAGAGGGGTCGGGTCTGACATGCAGGGCGGACTAGCCCTGTGCTGGGCGTCCCCCCACATGTCTGTGTGACTGATCGTAGGTGTGCAAAATTTAGCACATCTACGATCAGGTCTGAATTAGGCCCAGAGTGACAGGGGCTACATAACTCTCTCTGCACATGTTATATCTGCCTCCCCTGCAGTGCACATGGTTTTGCCCAACTGCTAATAAATTTCCTGCTGCGATCAACTTGGAATTACCCCCAACCAGTGGCGGATCTAGACTTAACTTTTAGGGGGGGCGGTTTAAGAATGATGACTCCTCCCCCTAATCATAGCCCCTCCCACTTAGTAATGCCCTTCCCGTTCGCTTCTAAAATTTCCTATTGTTGCTAGAGATGTGCACTTGAAATTTTTCGGGTTTTGTGTTTTGGTTTTGGGTTCGGTTCCGCGGCCGTGTTTTGGGTTCGACCGCGTTTTGGCAAAACCTCACCGAATTTTTTTTGTCGGATTCGGGTGTGTTTTGGATTCGGGTGTTTTTTTCAAAAAACACTAAAAAACAGCTTAAATCATAGAATTTGGGGGTCATTTTGATCCCAAAGTATTATTAACCTCAAAAACCATAATTTCCACTCATTTTCAGTCTATTCTGAACACCTCACACCTCACAATATTATTTTTAGTCCTAAAATTTGCACCGAGGTCGCTGGATGACTAAGCTAAGCGACCCTAGTGGCCGACACAAACACCTGGCCCATCTAGGAGTGGCACTGCAGTGTCACGCAGGATGGCCCTTCCAAAAAACACTCCCCAAACAGCACATGACGCAAAGAAAAAAAGAGGCGCAATGAGGTAGCTGTGTGAGTAAGCTAAGCGACCCTAGTGGCCGACACAAACACCTGGCCCATCTAGGAGTGGCACTGCAGTGTCACGCAGGATGGCCCTTCCAAAAAACACTCCCCAAACAGCACATGACGCAAAGAAAAAAAGAGGCGCAATGAGGTAGCTGTGTGAGTAAGCTAAGCGACCCTAGTGGCCGACACAAACACCTGGCCCATCTAGGAGTGGCACTGCAGTGTCACGCAGGATGGCCCTTCAAAAAAATACTCCCCAAACAGCACATGACGCAAAGAAAAATGAAAGAAAAAAGAGGTGCAAGATGGAATTGTCCTTGGGCCCTCCCACCCACCCTTATGTTGTATAAACAGGACATGCACACTTTAACCAACCCATCATTTCAGTGACAGGGTCTGCCACACGACTGTGACTGAAATGACGGGTTGGTTTGGACCCCCACCGAAAAAGAAGCAATTAATCTCTCCTTGCACAAACTGGCTCTACAGAGGCAAGATGTCCACCTCATCATCATCCTCCGATATATCACCGTGTACATCCCCCTCCTCACAGATTATCAAATTGTCCCCACTGGAATCCACCATCTCAGCTCCCTGTGTACTTTGTGGAGGCAATTGCTGCTGGTCAATGTCTCCACGGAGGAATTGATTATAATTCATTTTAATGAACATCATCTTCTCCACATTTTCTGGAAGTAACCTCGTACGCCGATTGCTGACAAGGTGAGCGGCGGCACTAAACACTCTATCGGAGTACACACTTGTGGGAGGGCAACTTAGGTAGAATAAAGCCAGTTTGTGCAAGGGCCTCCAAATTGCCTCTTTTTCCTGCCAGTATAAGTACGGACTGTCTGACGTGCCTACTTGGATGCGGTCACTCATATAATCCTCCACCATTCTTTCAATGGGGAGAGAATCATATGCAGTGCCAGTAGACGACATGTCCGTAATCGTTGGCAGGTCCTTCAGTCCGGACCAGATGTCAGCATCAGCAGTCGCTCCAGACTGCCCTGCATCACCGCCAGCGGGTGGGCTCGGAATTCTGAGCCTTTTCCTCGCACCCCCAGTTGCGGGAGAATGTGAAGGAGGAGATGTTGACAGGTCGCGTTCCGCTTGACTTGACAATTTTCTCACCAGCAGGTCTTTGAACCCCAGCAGACTTGTGTCTGCCGGAAAGAGAGATCCAAGGTAGGTTTTAAATCTAGGATCGAGCACGGTGGCCAAAATGTAGTGCTCTGATTTCAACAGATTGACCACCCGTGAATCCTTGTTAAGCGAATTAAGGGCTCCATCCACAAGTCCCACATGCCTAGCGGAATCGCTCTGTGTTAGCTCCTCCTTCAATGTCTCCAGCTTCTTCTGCAAAAGCCTGATGAGGGGAATGACCTGACTCAGGCTGGCAGTGTCTGAACTGACTTCACGTGTGGCAAGTTCAAAGGGCAGCAGAACCTTGCACAAAGTTGAAATCATTCTCCACTGCGCTTGAGACAGGTGCATTCCACCTCCTATATCGTGCTCAATTGTATAGGCTTGAATGGCCTTTTGCTGCTCCTCCAACCTCTGAAGCATATATAGGGTTGAATTCCACCTCGTTACCACTTCTTGCTTCAGATGATGGCAGGGCAGGTTCAGGCGTTTTTGGTGGTGCTCCAGTCTTCTGTACGTGGTGCCTGTACGCCGAAAGTGTCCCGCAATTCTTCTGGCCACCGACAGCATCTCTTGCACGCCCCTCTCGTTTTTTAAATAATTCTGCACCACCAAATTCAAGGTATGTGCAAAACATGGGACGTGCTGGAATTTGCCCATATTTAATGCACACACAATATTGCTGGCGTTGTCCGATGCCACAAATCCACAGGAGAGTCCAATTGGGGTAAGCCATTCCGCGATGATCTTCCTCAGTTGCCGTAAGAGGTTTTCAGCTGTGTGCGTATTCTGGAAACCGGTGATACAAAGCGTAGCCTGCCTAGGAAAGAGTTGGCGTTTGCGAGATGCTGCTACTGGTGCCGCCGCTGCTGTTCTTGCGGCGGGAGTCCATACATCTACCCAGTGGGCTGTCACAGTCATATAGTCCTGACCCTGCCCTGCTCCACTTGTCCACATGTCCGTGGTTAAGTGGACATTGGGTACAACTGCATTTTTTAGGACACTGGTGAGTCTTTTTCTGACGTCCGTGTACATTCTCGGTATCGCCTGCCTAGAGAAGTGGAACCTAGATGGTATTTGGTAACGGGGGCACACTACCTCAAGAAATTGTCTAGTTCCCTGTGAACTAACGGCGGATACCGGACGCACGTCTAACACCAACATAGTTGTCAAGGCCTCAGTTATCCGCTTTGCAACAGGATGACTGCTGTGATATTTCATCGTCCTCGCAAAGGACTGTTGGACAGTCAATTGCTTGGTGGAAGTAGTAAAAGTGGGCTTACGACTTCCCCTCTGGGATGACCATCGACTCCCAGCAGCAACAACAGCAGCGCCAGCAGCAGTAGGCGTTACACGCAAGGATGCATCGGAGGAATCCCAGGCAGGAGAGGACTCGTCAGAATTGCCAGTGACATGGCCTGCAGGACTATTGGCATTCATGGGGAAGGAGGAAATTGACACTGAGGGAGTTGGTGGGGTGGTTTGCGTGAGCTTGGTTACAAGAGGAAGGGATTTACTGGTCAGTGGACTGCTTCCGCTGTCGCCCAAAGTTTTTGAACTCGTCACTGACTTATTATGAATGCGCTGCAGGTGACGTATAAGGGAGGATGTTCCGAGGTGGTTAACGTCCTTACCCCTACTTATTACAGCTTGACAAAGGCAACACATGGCTTGACAAATGTTGTCCGCATTTCTGTTGAAATACTTCCACACCGAAGAGCTGATTTTTTTGGTATTTTCACCAGGCATGTCAATGGCCATATTCCTCCCACGGACAACAGGTGTCTCCCCGGGTGCCTGACTTAAACAAACCACCTCACCATCAGAATCCTCCTTGTCAGTTTCCTCCCCAGCGCCAGCAACACCCATATCCTCCTCATCCTGGTGTACTTCAACACTGACATCTTCAATCTGACTATCAGGAACTGGACTGCGGGTGCTCCTTCCAGCACTTGCAGGGGGCGTGCAAATGGTGGAAGGCGCATGCTCTTCACGTCCAGTGTTGGGAAGGTCAGGCATCGCAACCGACACAATTGGACTCTCCTTGTGGATTTGGGATTTCGAAGAACGCACAGTTCTTTGGTGTGCTTTTGCCAGCTTGAGTCTTTTAATTTTTCTAGCGAGAGGCTGAGTGCTTCCATCCTCATGTGAAGCTGAACCACTAGCCATGAACATAGGCCAGGGCCTCAGCCGTTCCTTGCCACTCCGTGTGGTAAATGGCATATTGGCAAGTTTACGCTTCTCCTCCGACAATTTTATTTTTGATTTTTGAGTCCTTTTTTTACTGATATTTGGTGTTTTGGATTTTACATGCTCTGTACTATGACATTGGGCATCGGCCTTGGCAGACGACGTTGCTGGCATTTCATCGTCTCGGCCATGACTAGTGGCAGCAGCTTCAGCACGAGGTGGAAGTCGATCTTGATCTTTCCCTATTTTTGGAACCTCAACATTTTTGTTCTCCATATTTTAATAGGCACAACTAAAAGGCACCTCAGGTAAACAATGGAGATGGATGGATACTAGTATACTTATGGATGACGAGCGACTGCCGACACAGAGGTAGCTACAGCCGTGGACTACCGTACTGTGTCTGCTGCTAATATAGACTGGATGATAATGAGATAAAATTAAAATATATATATATATCACACTAGTACTGCAGCCGGACAGGTATATATTATGTAATGACGGACCTGCTGGACACTGTCTGTCAGACTCAGCACTGCAGACTCCTAAAGTAAGCTACTAGTATCAAGAAGATAGAAAAAAAAACCACGGGTAGGTGGTATACAATTATGGATGGACGAGCGACTGCCGACACAGAGGTAGCTACAGCCGTGGACTACCGTACTGTGTCTGCTGCTAATATAGACTGGATGATAATGAGATAAAATTAAAATATATATATATCACACTAGTACTGCAGCCGGACAGGTATATATTATGTAATGACGGACCTGCTGGACACTGTCTGTCAGCACTGCAGACTCCTAAAGTAAGCTACTAGTATCAAGAAGATAGAAAAAAAAAAAACCACGGGTAGGTGGTATACAATTATGGATGGACGAGCGACTGCCGACACAGAGGTAGCTACAGCCGTGGACTACCGTACTGTGTCTGCTGCTAATATAGACTGGATGATAATGAGATAAAATTAAAATATATATATATCACACTAGTACTGCAGCCGGACAGGTATATATTATGTAATGACGGACCTGCTGGACACTGTCTGTCAGCACTGCAGACTCCTAAAGTAAGCTACTAGTATCAAGAAGATAGAAGAAAAAAAAACCACGGGTAGGTGGTATACAATTATGGATGGACGAGCGACTGCCGACACAGAGGTAGCTACAGCCGTGGACTACCGTACTGTGTCTGCTGCTAATATAGACTGGATGATAATGAGATAAAATTAAAATATATATATATCACACTAGTACTGCAGCCGGACAGGTATATATTATGTAATGACGAACCTGCTGGACACTGTCTGTCAGCACTGCAGACTCCTAAAGTAAGCTACTAGTATCAAGAAGATAGAAAAAAAAAAAACCACGGGTAGGTGGTATACAATTATGGATGGACGAGCGACTGCCGACACAGAGGTAGCTACAGCCGTGGACTACCGTACTGTGTCTGCTGCTAATATAGACTGGATGATAATGAGATAAAATTAAAATATATATATATCACACTAGTACTGCAGCCGGACAGGTATATATTATGTAATGACGGACCTGCTGGACACTGTCTGTCAGACTCAGCACTGCAGACTCCTAAAGTAAGCTACTAGTATCAAGAAGATAGAAAAAAAAAAAACCACGGGTAGGTGGTATACAATTATGGATGGACGAGCGACTGCCGACACAGAGGTAGCTACAGCCGTGGACTACCGTACTGTGTCTGCTGCTAATATAGACTGGATGATAATGAGATAAAATTAAAATATATATATATCACACTAGTACTGCAGCCGGACAGGTATATATTATGTAATGACGGACCTGCTGGACACTGTCTGCAGAATGCGTTTATAAAAACACCACACGACGAGTGTTTAACTTTTTCAGGCAGACAATCACAATATACTGGTGGTCAGCAGACAATCACAATACTGGTGGTCAGTGGTCACTGGTCAGTCACACTGGCAGTGGCACTCTGGCAGCAAAAGTGTGCACTGTACTTAAAATATGTACTCCTGCTATAACTGGTCCCCAGTCTCCCCCACAATTAAGCTGTGTGAGCAGTGAGCACTCAGCACAGTCAGATAATGATATACAGTATTACATATGATGCAGTACACTGGGCTGAGCACAGATATGGTATGTGACTGTGTCACACTGTGTATCGTTTTTTTTCAGGCAGAGAACGGATTAATTAAACTGGTGGTCACTGGTCACACTATCAGCAGCAAGTAGTACTCCTCCTAATAATATGCTCCCCAAAATTTGTGTCTCTCTCTAGTACTCTAGTCTAAACGGAGAGGACGCCAGCCACGTCCTCTCCCTATCAATCTCAATGCACGTGTGAAAATGGCGGCGACGCGCGGCTCCTTATATAGAATCCGAGTCTCGCGATAGAATACGAGCCTCGCGAGAATCCGACAGTGGGATGATGACGTTCGGGCGCGCTCGGGTTAACCGAGCAAGGCGGGAAGATCCGAGTCGCTCGGCCCCGTGTAAAAAAACCTGAAGTTCGGGCGGGTTCGGATTCCGAGGAACCGAACCCGCTCATCTCTAATTGTTGCCATTACTAATAAAATGTTGCCAGTTAGTGGAGAGAACCCTGCGCACTGGTGATACAGACTGGCGAATCGCCATTCCTTCCATCAGGGGTGGTAGAGGCTAAGACAGTAGGGCAATTTAAACATGCATGGGATAGACATAAGGATCTCCTTACAAAGAAATAAGGATTAAATAAGGTTAGAGATAAAAATAATGTAAAAAAAAAAAGGGGGGCAGACTAGATGGGCCAAGTGGTTCTTATCTGCCTACAAATTCTATGTTTCTATAGCACACAGAATGAGCCGAAATTCACATTATAGCACACTGAATGAGCTGAAATTCACATTGTAGCACACTGAATGAGCCGAAATTCACATTATAGCACACTGAATGAGCCGAAATTCACATTATAGCACACTGTATGAGCCGAAATTCACATTATAGCACACTGTATGAGCTGAAATTCACATTATAGCACACTGTGGGGTTTATTTACTAAGGTCCCGATTTTGACCGAGATGGTGTTTTTTCTTCAAAGTGTCATCTCGGGAATTTACTAAACTCAAATCACGGCAGTGATGAGGGCATTCGTATTTTTTTGGAAGTCCTAGGAAAAAAATACGAATGAATACACCATCGGTCAAATACGCCTGGAATTTGGTAGAAATCGGTCATTTTGTGGTCAGCTGTGAGGTTACTTTCGGTCAGCCTCTGACCACAAAGTTCCCACCATTGGTTACAATGGAGCGCATAGGCGCTACATTGTATCACTGCCGTGTGCTGCCTGACATACACTACAGGAGCACACAGCCAATCAGGAGGGTGCCACGACGTGGCGCTCCCTGATTGGCTGAAGGGACCCTCTTAGACAGAAGTCAGGGGGGGTTCCTGGCAGTCGGGGAAAGGGGTCCCATGTGAAAACATGGGGCCCCTTTCAGTGCGTGGTCGTGTATCCGTTTTTTTATATTGCAAAGTACGTGGATTACAAATAGAACAGAAGAGGACCGAACTAAACTGGATTATGTGAGTATAATTTTTTCAACAGGTACCCCATGGATTCTACATGGAGAAGAGGACCGACCCTCGTGTGAACATAGGTAAGTATGTATGTTTGGAGGTGTGGATGTATGTATTAAACTTTTACTTTCAAGGTGTGTGTCTTCTGTTTTTATTGGGGTATTTTTTTAGTAGTAGTACTACAGGTACCAGTGGGCCCGGTTTTCCACCGCATGCTGGTACTTGTGGTTCTCCAAGTACCAGCTTGCGGGGGAGGCTTGCTGGGACTTGTAGTACTGCTACTAAAAACAATATTAAAATTTTGACAAAAAGGCTATCAGCCCCCCATCCGCAGCCCTTGGATGGGGGGGACAGCCTGGGCTTCACCCCTGGCCCTAGGGTGGCTGGAGGGGGGGGACCCCTTGATTGAAGGGGTCCCCACTCCTCCAGGGTACCCCGGCCAGCGGTGACTAGTTGGGTATGTAATGCCAGGGCCGCAGGGACCAATATAAAAGTGTCCCCCGGCTGTGGCATTATGTATCTGGCTAGTGGAGCCCGGTGCTGGTTTCAGAAATATGGGGGACCCCTACGCTTTTTGTCCCCCGTATTTTTGGAACCAGGACCAGGCGCAGAGCCCGGTGCTGGTTGTTTAAATATGGGGGAACCTCTGTCACTTTTTTCCCCATATTTTTTCAACCAGGACCGGCTCAAAGAGCCCGAGGCTGGTTTTGCTTAGGAGGGGGGACCCCACGCATTTCCCCCCCCAGATTTTAACAATGTTTTAGTTTTTTCGAAAGGTGCACAATGAAGCCCAGCACGGATCTCACAGATCCGGCCGAGATTCATTGTGTTAAAGTCGGCAGTGTTTTACAATTCACTCACGTAAAACACTGCAAAAAAATACGAATGACATCGACATCGGTAAATACGAAAATGCAGAATACGACAGCTTAGTAAATTAGTCGTAATAAATTCAAAAAGTTGCAACTTTACACTTTCGATGTCATTCGTGATTGAACTTTAACCTCATTCGGGAAAATACGAATTTTAGTAAATATACCCCTGTATGAGCTGAAATTCACATTGTAACACACTGAATGAGCAGAAATTCACATTGTAGCACACTGAATGAGCCGAAATACACATTATAGCACACTGAATGAGCCGAAATTCACATTATAGCACACTGTATGAGCCGAAATTCAGATTACAGCACACTGAATGAGCCGAAATTCACATTATAGCACACCGAATGAGCCGACATTCACATTGTAGCACACTGAAAGACTGCGTAGGTCATGAATGTGGCCGAGACAGCATAAACTCGCCGGATGTGCATGCGGCACGCTTCTTAATGCATCACTCTGGCACGGAAGGGGTTACATTTTTATGGGAGGAACTGAAGAAAACCTGCCTGGATTGTGATTGGCTGGATTCGGTATAGGGGTTGGTCTGACTTACATATAGTCTTCAGACCTAAGACACCCTGTCTCTTCCTGGTTTTCCGTGAGACTGATAAGTACAGCTGCTTTATTATTCCTTCATTACTTTATTATCCTTTTATTTCCTAACTATCCTCTCTCTAGTCAAGTACAGCTGCTTTATTATTCCTTCATTATTTTATTATGCTTTTATTTCCTAACTATCCTCTCTCTGATCTTTCCCTACACCTCCTTCTATTCTCTCCCTGCTTTCTCCTATATCTTCTACCTTTCCTGCCTTGTGCTACAGGGGGCTTTTCCCCTCCCCACTCTCCTTTTTACAAGGGCCGAAAAGGTGCACTGCTTGACCTTTGAGCAGCACGGCCTTCCTCCGCCCGGCTCATGGACTCTGCTGTGGTCCGTGAGGCCCGGGGTAGACCCGCTGCAGCTGACTCTGTGCGCACGCGGCCGGGCTCGGACGCCCGCCCGTGCTCACCTGCATCCGCGCTCTCCGTCTCTGTCCTCGTCGCTGGCCGCGGCGGCGGACGGAGCGGCGGGGGGTCTGGGAGCATCTGAGGCGGACTTACAGGGACGGTGTTCTCCCGTCCCTGAACCCGCGTCACGTGGAGCTGGCGGCCGTGCAAGTCGCGCGGGGGGGTGCTCTCTCCATTTGGCTCGGCGGCTCCCTCCTGTCAGGGGGGGGGGGCAAACTTATTGAATTTTTAGCGTGGGTCAATACTCCCGTCCCTGAACCCGACGTCCGTGGAGCTGGCGGCCGCGCGGGTGGGGGACGGGAGGGGACAGCTCTCCCTCCATGCGGCTCCCTCCTGCCAGGGGGGCAGCCTCTATTTATTGTCATGTGGCTCAATAATCCCATCCCTGAACCCGCCACACGTGGAGCTAGCGGCCGCGTGAGTCGCGCGCGGCGGGGGGGGAGACAGCGCTCCCTTCATGTGGCTCGGCGCCCTCATTTTCTTGCATGGCTCAGCACACTAATCCCCTGGGCCGCCGGACGTGAGGGGTCTGGCCAGCACGTGCGTGCCGGCACTCATTCAATCACCAGGGGGGCCCAGATGAGGCCTACTCCCTCTGGTGCTGCTAACTACGTTCCCCTCCCGGTCAGTGCCCTCCCGCGACAGGGCGAGGCGACACGCTCGCTCTGCGGCTGCGTATGGGCTGTTGCCGATGGTCAACATTGCAGGGCCCGTCAGGTGGGGGCGTGCCGCGTCCGCCCGCATGGTACGGGCCACCTGGCATCTCCTGCCATGGTTTGGGACCCGCGGCGCCAACCCCCTTTCCGGTTTGGCTCGTGTGTCTCTTCTGCCGGTCTCAGCTGCCGGTCACTCGCCCCTTCCGGGGGCGGCGTGCGCAGGTGAGTTGTGAGCGATCTGGCCCCTCCCTGCATTTTGGACATCTCCTTACGACACTGCAGTGGATGGCCCTCAGTCCGACAGTCCTGCACAACGGATGGTGTAATGGTTAGTATTACTGTCTCAAAGCTGTGAGGTCATGGGTTCGTTACCACCATGGCTCTAAATGTGTGGAGTTTGTATATTCTCCCTATACTTGCGTGGGTTTCCTCTGGGTACTCCAGTTTCCTCCCACAATCCGGTAATATAATGGGAGATTAATTGGCTCCCTACAAAATTAACCCTAAAAAGAAGCTTACTCTCTCTAGCAGTTATGACTCTCCGGTTTCCCATCCTGAGGCCAATGCTCGGGATAGGAGGAGGTCTCGGCACAGGCGGTTCGGCCGGGGTTTTATCGCAGCAGGACGTAGGTGCCGTGATACCTGCAAGGGCGGGCTCATACGGGTCCTTGCTCCCGACGTGAGGTTTGCAAACCTCTCGTGGGGCGCTCGACTCGCGTGTCGGGTTTGATCTTAGAGCGCCTGCCGCGGCGCCCGCACCCTTGGTGGACGCCACCGTATTGTCCGCCATTTGTGCCGCTATCGTGTCGGCGGTGGCTCCATTGTTATCCCCCGTAACCGGAGGACGGGGGGCGGCCCACTGCTTCTTTGGTGTATGGCATTGCGCGTACTCTTACCCCGCTCCTGTCCTCTGGTGCGATGGTCGCCCCGCCAGCACCGCTCCCGGCGGCTGTGGGACCAGTGGGGGAGTAGGGGCACAATGTCTTTTGTCTCCCCAGCAGTAGTCGTCAGATCGGGAATGGGTCGGTCGGTGCATCTACAAGTCGTCTGGAGCCTGCTGGATCGGATGGAGTTCCCCCTCGTGCAGGCGAGTCTCCATTGGACCCTGCCGGGTCCGAGGGGAGCGCGGTTACCCCCGTAGCGGCTTGGGATCAAGTACTCAGTCCTGCTCCTCTAGCGAAGGTAACAATGTGCGTAGGTTTTGCCAGCATGCACATTAGGCGCAAGCGTCGGGTCACGGACTCCTTCCTTGCCTACACGTCCTCGGTTTGCACGGTCAGGTGTAGCAAATGGCGCGAGCGCCGGTGTTCAACCTCTTCAGCTCGCAAGGTGGAGCCGGGCAACTTTCACAGCGCTAACTCGGCAGTACAGCATGGGCTCGGGCCCCGGGTCCGGTACCGGATCCGTAAGGGCCAATACGTCAATATTTTGCTCTTACTAGCGATGCTCATGAAGCCTTGCTTTCAGCTACGTAAACGGCCGGGTAGCAAGGGCGCTTCGCGCTCCTACCCAAATTGGGTTATATGCATGTTTAGCGACGCGTCATGTTACTTAGCTACGTGCCGGACTAACACATACCTTCGTGCGCTATCAGTTCCTTATACACGTTCTGTACCATCAGTACACAGGGTCGGCTTGGCGACGTTTCCAATTAGGACTTCCAGCGCAAACAGCATGGGCGGCGGATCTTTACCTTCGGTAAGTAGGTGGAATTCTGCGCGGAGCTGACGCAGGGTTCCGCCGGCGCTTAGGTAGGCGGTATAGCGAGACGATGGCCTCAACGACCTGCCTCTCGTTCTGCCGGCTTTCTGCGCGCGGGGCATGGCATATGCTTCGCTTTCAATACTGCCCAATGCGACTTGGGGCGGCGGGGTCGTTTTTTGCCACTACTGCATTCAGCTGTGGCGGAGGCCACGGGATCAAGGACTGCCCCAGTACAGGGCACGGGGGTAATTCCGGCACGCAGACCTGTCCCCAGGCGCTGGCCACGGCCCCCACCCCACTCAGATTTCGGGCGCTCATGCCTTGGCTGCGACAGTACCCGCTCGGGAGTTTCTTACACTCGGGAGTTTCCGGACGTGCTCCGGCGGAAGGTTGAGGCTGAAGTGTCGTTGGCCAGGATGATAGGCCCTTTCCAGGAACCTCCCCCGTACCAGGTCTTGTTCCCCGTAGGCATTGTGCCCAAGAAGACCGCACGAAAATTTTGGCTCATCCAACATCTTTCCTGTCCTCTCGGGTCATCGGTTCCTGATGCTATCCCTTATTATCCGTGTAGGGTCATTTACCTATCTTTTTACTCGGCCATAGACACCATTCGGTCGTTTGGTCCAGGGGCAGTGATGTGTCAATTGGACATTGAGTCAGGGTTTCGACTCCTCCCGCTACACCCTTTCGCCCTTCGATTTAGGGGCTTCGAACTGGTCGATGGCTACTACATCGCTCTATGACTCCCTGGGGATGGTTCTCTTTCTGGCGCATACTTCCACAGAATCAGTTCTTTCCTCCACTGGTGTCTGGAGCTGGCGATGGGCGAGCGGTAAATTTCTCACTACTGGGACGATTTTCTTTTTTATCGGCCCAACGGCCTCCGATCGCCGCGCCGGCATTTGCACCCCCCCTTTCGCACACTTCGGTGTTACGTTTGCTCCAGGGAAGGCAGAGGCTCATTTAGCCTCCATGGTTTACCTCGGGATTCAGATTGATACGGTTAGTGGTCTCTGTAGGCTCCCCGTGAACAAGGTGTTGCGTCTCCCCGGTGGTATCCTTCCATTGTCCCTCTGCGGGCAACCTTACTCTGCCCCAGGCTCCATCATTATTGGGCCTGTTTAATTTTGCTGGAAAGGTTATCCTCATGATTATGTTTTTCTGTAGACATTTGGGACAGGGGACAGTTGGGATTTAGACGCCCGCCTCATTTTCTTAAATTATCACTCGACATCCGCCGGGAGTTACCTATTTTGGACGAATTTCTAGTTCGTTTCACAGGCGTCCGTATTTGCCAAGAGGCGGTCGTGTCCAGCGCGTCCCTGGATTCTTTTCACGTACGTCTCCGATGCCTTTGGTTTTAGGGGCTTAATTTGCTGGCTGCTGGTATGCGTCTCCTTGGCCGCATGCCTGGTTTAGCGAGCACCTCACGACAAACATGCTAGTATTTTTCCCATTCTGGTTGCATGCCCTGCGTAACTAACAGGTTATCTTGTGGTGCGACGGCTTGGGCGTGGTTTTTGCTATAACCCGACAGAAGTCACGCCCTTGCCTGTCCTGCGGCTCCTTGCACAGATAGTCTTGCTGTGATTGGTGACCAATATGATGTTGCGAGCCAAGCCTGGCCGGGAATGCATAATGGAATTGCTGATGCCCTTTCTCAGGCGACGGCCAGCATTTTAGGCGCTTGGCTCCTGCAGCTCTAATCCATGGGGACTCATGTCTGCCTTATGTGTGGCAGGTTATCTGACCGGATTGGAGGATTTAGCCCACAGGTTGTTGGCCCCTGCAACCTTCGCGGCTTATCGGGCCGTCTGGGAGCGATCGAGTCGCTACCTTCTGGTGAGAGGCCATTGTGGTACGACCTCTCACGACTTCCTGTCAACTCACATCTGGAGTTTTTTGTACACCAACGGGATTTCACAGGCGTATGTTGGGTTAAGGTTCTTGCGAGCATACCTTTCTTTCTGCAGCTTTTGGGGGGAGGAGGACTTTACTAAGTCCTTTTTCCTTCGGAGGGTGTTGAGGGAATGGGCTTGGGCGATCTCGCCCCGGCCGGACACTCGCCGACCGCTCACTGGGTCTTTGCTGAGGCGAATTTTGGGATCCCTACGGCGTCTTTGCTCCTTGGGGGTACAAGGTTCGCCTCTTCATGACGGCCTTTCCGGTGACCTTTCACGGTGCGCTCAGGGTGGGTGAGCTGGTGTCCGTTTCTCTGACTTCTGCCTCGCCCATGCTGGCGGCCCGCGTCGTCATGCGCCCCGACGGTTTATGGTGTGGGATTCAGTGCTCCAAGACTGACGTAGTCGGCGGGGGGCTGTGAGTTCGAATGGGTCGGGCTCGTGTGCGGGGCATTTGTCCAGTTATCGCGGCCCGGTCTTATTCGCCCGTACGGCCTCCCATGCCTTCCAGGTGGCTCGTCCTTTTGACGGTTCCCTGTTGACCGCATTTCAATTTCGGTCGGTTTTGGAGCGTTGTATTTTATACCTGGGTCTACCTCCGGACGACCATGGGGCTCACTCTTTCCGCATCGGCACTGTTTCAGCTGCTGCTGTGGCGGGTGGGTCCGAAGTCAACGTCCGGGCACTGGTAGGGGGAGGTCTGGTGCAGTCAGGCGCTATATCAGGCCTTGTCCTCCCAGTGCGCCCATTTGAGGATTAGCTGCTCGTCGCAGTTGCGCTTTGCGACTGCGGGGGCCTTGAGGAATTTTTGTTTTATCGTTGGTTTTAATTGCGGCTTTTGCCGGCTGACGAAGTTTTGTTTTTGCCTCAAGTCAAATTGGGCGACCCCCAACCCCCCCCCCCCCCCCCTCTGATAGGTACGCAGGTTAGGTTACCTATGTTTCGTTTATTACTAGTCACACCCTTCTTTTGCAGGCAGGCGGCTAGATCCGCACTTTGTATGGCTTGTCGGCCGTGGATGGCAATGATCTGGTACGCCGGGTTTTGAGGTCTTTTTAGCTTCATGTTCTGTTTTTCTTCAAGTTTGAGTTTAGTTCAGGTGGCGGTGGCAGGTTGGTAACCTGGCAGTTGGCCGGTTTCTGAACGGTTATTTTAGCGTAACTGAAGGAGTTTATTGTTAGTAAGTTCGGGTGAACTTTTAGGTATTTTATAGTCTTAGTATTAATTGATGGGCACCACCGTATCTGGTGGGCCCATATGATAGACCATAAACATGTGTGGATATCGGGGCCGGAGGCCCAATTTTTTACCCCATAGGGGCGGAGCGTACCTCCGTCCCTACAACTGTTGGTGGGCAGGGGTAGTGGCAGAAGGTCGACCCCTGGCCTTGGATTTTGGATTTCCGATGTCTGGGATGGAGGCAGGAGGCCGATCCCGGAACATCTGGGGCAGAAGGCCCCCTCACACATATGTTTTTATTGCTCGGGATGGAGGCAGGAGGCCGATCCCGGAACATCTGGGGCAGAAGGCCCCCTCACACACATATGTTTATTGCTCTATTTTGTCATGTAATGTGGATCACCCTTATTAAGTTGTTTATCATGTTTAACCGTTCTTCTCCCCGCCACCTTAGTTAGAGAGGGAAGTCTACATTTTTAGTTTTAGTATTAATAGGCCTTCCTCTCAGTCAAAATAAAAAGCTGACCCCTTTCACGCCAATTACGGTTGTTGTGTCTTTATTTACTAAGATAAGTGTGCTTGAGTGGCGTGCGGATGCATCTGACGTGTGAAGTTTAAGACTGCGTAGGTCATGAATGTGGCCGAGACAGCATAAACTCGCCGGATGTGCATGCGGCACGCTTCTTAATGCATCACTCTGGCACGGAAGGGGTTACATTTTTATGGGAGGAACTGAAGAAAACCTGCCTGGATTGTGATTGGCTGGATTCGGTATAGGGGTTGGTCTGACTTACATATAGTCTTCAGACCTAAGACACCCTGTCTCTTCCTGGTTTTCCGTGACCCACCCTCCCGCCCTGGGGAGTTGGTTTCTTGGTTGCTCCAATGGAGTTACTTGTGTCGGCTTTTGGTGGCCGGTTTCTGAACGGTTATTTTAGCGTAACTGAAGGAGTTTATTGTTAGTAAGTTCGGGTGAACTTTTAGGTATTTTATAGTCTTAGTATTAATTGATGGGCACCACCGTACCTGGTGGGCCCATATGATAGACCATAAACATGTGTGGATATCGGGGCCGGAGGCCCAATTTTTTACCCCATAGGGGCGGAGCGTATCTCCGTCCCTACAACTGTTGGTGGGCAGGGGTAGTGGCAGAAGGTCGACCCCTGGCCTTGGATTTTGGATTTCCGATGTCTGGGATGGAGGCAGGAGGCCGATCCCGGAACATCTGGGGCAGAAGGCCCCCTCACACATATGTTTTTATTGCTCGGGATGGAGGCAGGAGGCCGATCCCGGAACATCTGGGGCAGAAGGCCCCCTCACACACATATGTTTATTGCTCTATTTTGTCATATAATGTGGATCACCCTTATTAAGTTGTTTATCATGTTTAACCGTTCTTCTCCCCGCCACCTTAGTTAGAGAGGGAAGTCTACATTTTTAGTTTTAGTATTAATAGGCCTTCCTCTCAGTCAAAATAAAAAGCTGACCCCTTTCACGCCAATTACGGTTGTTGTGTCTTTATTTACTAAGATAAGTGTGCTTGAGTGGCGTGCGGATGCATCTGACGTGTGAAGTTTATGAGCCGAAATTCACATAATAGCACACTGAATGAGCCGAAATTCACATTATAGCACACTGAATGAGCCGAAATTCACATAATAGCACACTGAATGAGCCGAAATTCACATTATAGCACACTGAATGAGCCAAAATTCACATTATAGCACACTGAATGAGCCGAAATTCACATTATAGCACACTGAATGAGCCGAAATTCACATTATAGCACACTGAATGAGCTGAAATTCACATTACAGTACACTGAATGAGCCAAAATAATGCAGGCACTGGGGGCAAGGGGAATCCTACCCCCATATTAACTTACACTGGGGCAGCGAGGAAAAAAAACACAGGCGGGAGACGTGGCACACACACACTTTAGCTAGGAGGGGGGACATATCATACACTTTAGTTAGGAGAAGAGGGGGGAGAAATGGCACACAGACACTTTAGCTAGGAGGGGAGGGGGGAGACATGGAACACAGACGCTTTAGTTAGCAAGCTAGGAGGAGAAGGGGTGGTGGAAGATATGACACACACACACACACACACACACACACACACACACACACACACACACACACACACACACACTTTAGCTAGCAAGCTAGGAGGAGAAGGGGGGGGGATGACACACACACACACACACACACACACACACACACACACACACACACTTTAGCTTGGAGGGGAGGAGACATGGCATACACTGACACCTACTCATATTTTGTCCGTAGCAGCATGAGGAGTGGGGATGGAGGCCGGGTCCCGCCGCGGTGTTGGGAACGGGGTGGAGAGCGGTGCAGTGCGGCGGGGGAAGGGGAGAGAGAGAGCGTCCTGACGCGCGTACAGGGAGGAGAGGGCGTGGTCAGAACGGACGGCAGAGGCAGCAGTGTATACAATCACTGTAGCCTGTCCCCGCCGGCCTCTGTTCTGACCACGCCCCCTCCTCCTTGTACGCGCGTCAGGACGCTCTCTCTCTCTCCTTCCCCGGCCGCGCTGCACCGCTCTCCACCCCGTTCCCAACACCGCGGTGGGACCCGGCCTCTATCCCGGTGCCGGTATGTGTAGGGGGGGGGGGCGTTCGCCCTAATCGCCCCCCGCTAAATCCGCCACTGCCCCCAACAAGGACAAACTGAATTGTGCAAATATTTTTATACATCCTTCCCTAAGGTGACTAGGATACATTTTGCAATGACATCTTAGAGAGATGTAATGGAGGATGGAAGAGACATGGATTGTCCGAGTCCAGTCTCTTGCAGACCACAGAAAAGATGCATTGGCACGTATCAGACAACTTCTCACTTGCAGGTACATTAACGCTGGAGAAAAATTTGACATCACTGATGATGGTAAACATAGTTTCATAGTAACATAGTTTCTGAGGTTGAAAAAAGACAATTTGTCCATCGAGTTCAACCTGTTAGTGATCTCCTACACTGTAATATTTCTAATACTGATTTTAAATGTTGTGATGGTTTAACCGTTATGTCTATTCCTTTTTTTCCCCATTTTATTGTGCATGATATACCCACCATAATCCTGTATATCCTTATCCAGTAGGAATGTATCCAGCCCATTCTTAAAAAGAATGACTGAGTCTGCCAATACTACTCTCTCAGGCAGGGAATTACAAATATGTATTGTCCTTACTGTGAAGAAACCTTTTCGTCTGTGTGCGAAATCACCTCTCCGTTAACCTAAGCGGGTGTCCACGTGTCCTTTGTGTTGATCTTACCAAAACTAATTCCCAGCTAGCTCTGTGTATTGTCCCCTTATATATTTGTACATGTTAATCATGTCCCCTCTTAATCTCCTTTTTTCCCAGTGTAAACATGCCTAGCCTAGCAAACCTTTACTCGTATTCGAACTTCTCCATCCCCTTAATCAATTTGGTCGCCCATCTCTGAACCTTTTCTAGTTCCAGGATATCCTTTTTGTAGTATGGTGCCCATAATTGTGCACAGTATTAAAGATGTGGCCTTACTAGTGATTTATATAATGGGGGTATAACACTCTCATCCCTTGCATTCCTACTTTGGGTACTACTGCTAAGTTTGTTATCTATGTGAACACCTAAATCTTTTTCCAGTACAGAATCCCCTGGTTTATCCCCATTTAGTATGTAGGTAGTATTGTTCTTGCTACCAAAGTGCTTTACCTTACATTTGTCTATATTGAATCTCATTCCCCATTTTTCTGCCCATGCTTCCAGTTTAAATAAGTTGTTCTGAAGAGACTCAGCATCCCCCTCAGAATTTATACCCTTACACCAGTTTGGTATCATCTGCAAAAATTGACACCATGCTCTCTAGACCTGTTTCTAGATCATTTATGAAAACATTGAACAGTAGTGGTCCAAGTACAGACCCTCGTGGCACACTACTTAGTACTTCAGTCCATTTAGAAAAAGTTCCATTTACCACCACTCACTGCTCCCTATTATCCAACCAATTTCCATCCCAAGTGCATATTGTGCTCCCTGGCCCTAGGTCTCTTAATTTATAGATAAGTCTCATGTGAGGTACTGTATCAAAAGCTTTAGCAAAGTCTAGAAAGATTACATCCACCTCCTTACCCTGATCAAGGTTTGCACTAACTGTTTCATAAAAGCCTATTAAGATAGTTTGACATGATCGATCCTTCACAAATCCATGTTGGGTCCTATTAATAACCTTATTGGCTTCAAGGAACTTCTGTAGGGATGTGCACTTGAAATTTTTCGGGTTTTGGTTTTGGGTTCGGTTCCGCGGCCGTGTTTTGGGTTCGACCGCGTTTTGGCAAAACCTCACCGAATTTTTTTTGTCGGATTCGGGTGTGTTTTGGATTCGGGTGTTTTTTTCAAAAAACCCTAAAAAACAGCTTAAATCATAGAATGTGGGGGTCATTTTGATCCCAAAGTATTATTAACCTCAAAAACCATAATTTCCACTCATTTTCAGTCTATTCTGAATACCTCACACCTCACAATATTATTTTTAGTCCTAAAATTTGCACCGAGGTCGCTGAATGACTAAGCTAAGCGACCCTAGTGGCCGACACAAACACCTGGCCCATCTAGGAGTGGCACTGCAGTGTCACGCAGGATGGCCCTTCCAAAAAACACTCCCCAAACAGCACATGACGCAAAGAAAAAAAGAGGCGCAATGAGGTAGCTGTGTGAGTAAGCTAAGCGACCCTAGTGGCCGACACAAACACCTGGCCCATCTAGGAGTGGCACTGCAGTGTCACGCAGGATGGCCCTTCCAAAAAACACTCCCCAAACAGCACATGACGCAAAGAAGAAAAAAAGAGGCGCAATGAGGTAGCTGTGTGAGTAAGATAAGCGACCCTAGTGGCCGACACAAACACCTGGCCCATCTAGGAGTGGCACTGCAGTGTCACGCAGGATGGCCCTTCCAAAAAACACTCCCCAAACAGCACATGACGCAAAGAAGAAAAAAAGAGGCGCAATGAGGTAGCTGTGTGAGTAAGATAAGCGACCCTAGTGGCCGACACAAACACCTGGCCCATCTAGGAGTGGCACTGCAGTGTCACGCAGGATGGCCCTTCCAAAAAACACTCCCCAAACAGCACATGACGCAAAGAAGAAAAAAAGAGGCGCAATGAGGTAGCTGTGTGAGTAAGCTAAGCGACCCTAGTGGCCGACACAAACACCTGGCCCATCTAGGAGTGGCACTGCAGTGTCACGCAGGATGGCCCTTCCAAAAAACACTCCCCAAACAGCACATGACGCAAAGAAAAATGAAAGAAAAAAGAGGTGCAAGATGGAATTGTCCTTGGGCCCTCCCACCCACCCTTATGTTGTATAAACAGGACATGCACACTTTAACCAACCCATCATTTCAGTGACAGGGTCTGCCACACGACTGTGACTGAAATGACGGGTTGGTTTGGACCCCCACCGAAAAAGAAGCAATTAATCTCTCCTTGCACAAACTGGCTCTACAGAGGCAAGATGTCCACCTCATCATCATCCTCCGATATATCACCGTGTACATCCCGCTCCTCACAGATTATCAATTCGTCCCCACTGGAATCCACCATCTCAGCTCCCTGTGTACTTTGTGGAGGCAATTGCTGCTGGTCAATGTCTCCACGGAGGAATTGATTATAATTCATTTTAATGAACATCATCTTCTCCACATTTTCTGGAAGTAACCTCGTACGCAGATTGCTGACAAGGTGAGCGGCGGCACTAAACACTCTTTCGGAGTACACACTTGTGGGAGGGCAACTTAGGTAGAATAAAGCCAGTTTGTGCAAGGGCCTCCAAATTGCCTCTTTTTCCTGCCAGTATAAGTACGGACTGTCTGACGTGCCTACTTGGATGCGGTCACTCATATAATCCTCCACCATTCTTTCAATGGTGAGAGAATCATATGCAGTGACAGTAGACGACATGTCCGTAATCGTTGTCAGGTCCTTCAGTCCGGACCAGATGTCAGCATCAGCAGTCGCTCCAGACTGCCCTGCATCACCGCCAGCGGGTGGGCTCGGAATTCTGAGCCTTTTCCTCGCACCCCCAGTTGCGGGAGAATGTGAAGGAGGAGATGTTGACAGGTCGCGTTCCGCTTGACTTGACAATTTTCTCACCAGCAGGTCTTTGAACCCCAGCAGACTTGTGTCTGCCGGAAAGAGAGATCCAAGGTAGGTTTTAAATCTAGGATCGAGCACGGTGGCCAAAATGTAGTGCTCTGATTTCAACAGATTGACCACCCGTGAATCCTTGTTAAGCGAATTAAGGGCTCCATCCACAAGTCCCACATGCCTAGCGGAATCGCTCCCTTTTAGCTCCTCCTTCAATGCCTCCAGCTTCTTCTGTAAAAGCCTGATGAGGGGAATGACCTGACTAAGGCTGGCAGTGTCTGAACTGACTTCACGTGTGGCAAGTTCAAAAGGTTGCAGAACCTTGCACAACGTTGAAATCATTCTCCACTGCGCTTGAGACAGGTACATTCCACCTCCTATATCGTGCTCAATTGTATAGGCTTGAATGGCCTTTTGCTGCTCCTCCAACCTCTGAAGCATATAGAGGGTTGAATTCCACCTCGTTACCACTTCTTGCTTCAGATGATGGCAGGGCAGGTTCAGGCGTTTTTGGTGGTGCTCCAGTCTTCTGTACGTGGTGCCTGTACGCCGAAAGTATCCCACAATTCTTCTGGCCACCGACAGCATCTCTTGCACGCCCCTGTCGTTTTTTAAAAAATTCTGCACCACCAAATTCAAGGTATGTGCAAAACATGGGACGTGCTGGAATTTGCCCATATTTAATGCACACACAATATTGCTGGCGTTGTCCGATGCCACAAATCCACAGGAGAGTCCAATTGGGGTAAGCCATTCCGCGATGATCTTCCTCAGTTGCCGTAAGAGGTTTTCAGCTGTGTGCGTATTCTGGAAACCGGTGATACAAAGCGTAGCCTGCCTAGGAAAGAGTTGGCGTTTGCGAGATGCTGCTACTGGTGCCGCCGCTGCTGTTCTTGCGGCGGGAGTCCATACATCTACCCAGTGGGCTGTCACAGTCATATAGTCCTGACCCTGCCCTGCTCCACTTGTCCACATGTCCGTGGTTAAGTGGACATTGGGTACAACTGCATTTTTTAGGACACTGGTGAGTCTTTTTCTGACGTCCGTGTACATTCTCGGTATCGCCTGCCTAGAGAAGTGGAACCTAGATGGTATTAGGTAACGGGGGCACACTACCTCAAGAAATTGTCTAGTTCCCTGTGAACTAACGGCGGATACCGGACGCACGTCTAACACCAACATAGTTGTCAAGGCCTCAGTTATCCGCTTTGCAACAGGATGACTGCTGTGATATTTCATCTTCCTCGCAAAGGACTGTTGGACAGTCAATTGCTTGGTGGAAGTAGTAAAAGTGGGCTTACGAATTCCCCTCTGGGATGACCATCGACTCCCAGCAGCAACAACAGCAGCGCCAGCAGCAGTAGGCGTTACACGCAAGGATGCATCGGAGGAATCCCAGGCAGGAGAGGACTCGTCAGAATTGCCAGTGACATGGCCTGCAGGACTATTGGCATTCCTGGGGAAGGAGGAAATTGACACTGAGGGAGTTGGTGGGGTGGTTTGCGTGAGCTTGGTTACAAGAGGAAGGGATTTACTGGTCAGTGGACTGCTTCCGCTGTCGCCCAAAGTTTTTGAACTTGTCACTGACTTATTATGAATGTGCTGCAGGTGACGTATAAGGGAGGATGTTCCGAGGTGGTTAACGTCCTTACCCCTACTTATTACAGCTTGACAAAGGCAACACACGGCTTGACAAATGTTGTCCGCATTTCTGGTGAAATACTTCCACACCGAAGAGCTGATTTTTTTGGTATTTTCACCAGGCATGTCAACGGCCCTATTCCTCCCACGGACAACAGGTGTCTCCCCGGGTGCCTGACTTAAACAAACCACCTCACCATCAGAATCCTCCCTGTCAATTTCCTCCCCAGCGCCAGCAACACCCATATCCTCCTCATCCTGGTGTACTTCAACACTGACATCTTCAATCTGACTATCAGGAACTGGACTGCGGGTGCTCCTTCCAGCACTTGCAGGGGGCGTGCAAATGGTGGAAGGCGCATGCTCTTCACGTCCAGTGTTGGGAAGGTCAGGCATCGCAACCGACACAATTGGACTCTTCTTGTGGATTTGGGATTTTGAAGAACGCACAGTTCTTTGCGGTGCTTTTGCCAGCTTGAGTCTTTTCAGTTTTCTAGCGAGAGGCTGAGTGCTTCCATCCTCATGTGAAGCTGAACCACTAGCCATGAACATAGGCCAGGGCCTCAGCCGTTCCTTGCCATTCCGTTTGGTAAATGGCATATTGGCAAGTTTACGCTTCTCCTCCGACAATTTTATTTTAGATTTTGGAGTCCTTTTTTTACTGATATTTTGTGTTTTGGATTTTACATGCTCTGTACTATGACATTGGGCATCGGCCTTGGCAGACGACGTTGCTGGCATTTCATCGTCTCGGCCATGACTAGTGGCAGCAGCTTCAGCACGAGGTGGAAGTGGATCTTGATCTTTCCCTAATTTTGGAACCTCAACATTTTTGTTCTCCATATTTTAATAGGCACAACTAAAAGACACAGAGGTAGCTACAGCCGTGGACTACCGTACTGTGTCTGCTGCTAATATAGACTGGATGATAATGAGATGAAATCAATATATATATATATATATATATATATAATATCACTAGTACTGCAGCCGGACAGGTATATATATTTATTATGTAATGACTGATGACGGACCTGCTGGACACTGTCAGCTCAGCAGCACCGCAGACTGCTACAGTAAGCTACTATAGTAGTATGTATAAAGAAGAAAGAAAAAAAAAAAAACCACGGTTAGGTGGTATACAATTATGGATGGACGAGCGACTGCCGACACAGAGGTAGCTACAGCCGTGGACTACCGTACTGTGTCTGCTGCTAATATAGACTGGATAATAATGAGATGAAATCAATATATATTATATCACACTAGTACTGCAGCCGGACAGGTAGATATATTTATTATGTAATGACTGATGACGGACCTGCTGGACACTGTCAGCTCAGCAGCACCGCAGACTGCTACAGTAAGCTACTATAGTAGTATGTATAAAGAAGAAAGAAAAAAAAAAACCACGGTTAGGTGGTATACAATTATGGATGGACGAGTGACTGCCGACACAGAGGTAGCTACAGCCGTGGACTACCGTACTGTGTCTGCTGCTAATATAGACTGGATGATAATGAGATGAAATCAATATATATATATATATAATATCACTAGTACTGCAGCCGGACAGGTAGATATATTTATTATGTAATGACTGATGACAGACCTGCTGGACACTGTCAGCTCAGCAGCACCGCAGACTGCTACAGTAAGCTACTATAGTAGTATGTATAAAGAAGAAAGGAAAAAAAAAACCACGGGTAGGTGGTATACAATTATGGATGGACGAGCGACTGCCGACACAGAGGTAGCTACAGCCGTGGACTACCGTACTGTGTCTGCTGCTAATATAGACTGGATTATAATGAGATGAAATCAATATATATATATATAATATCACTAGTACTGCAGCCGGACAGGTATATATAATTATTATGTAATGACTGATGACGGACCTGCTGGACACTGTCAGCTCAGCAGCACCGCAGACTGCTACAGTAAGCTACTATAGTAGTATGTATAAAGAAGAAAGAAAAAAAAAAAACCACGGTTAGGTGGTATACAATTATGGATGGACGAGCGACTGCCGACACAGAGGTAGCTACAGCCGTGGACTACCGTACTGTGTCTGCTGCTAATATAGACTGGATGATAATGAGATGAAATCAATATATATATATATAATATCACTAGTACTGCAGCCGGACAGGTATATATATTTATTATGTAATGACTGATGACGGACCTGCTGGACACTGTCAGCTCAGCAACACCGCAGACTGCTACAGTAAGCTACTATAGTAGTATGTATAAAGAAGAAAGAAAAAGAAAAAAAACCACGGGTAGGTGGTATACAATATTATATATATATTATATACAATTATATATATATATATATATATATATATATATATTAAACTCACTGGTGGTGATTATTAAACTGGTGGTCAGGTCACTGGTCAGTGGTCACACTATCAGCAACTTGCAAGTAGTACTCCTAAGCAGACAATCACAATATATATTATACTGGTGGTCAGTGTGGTCACAATGGCAGTGTGGCACTCTGGCAGCAAAAGTGTGCACTGTACGTTATATGTACTCCTGAGTCCTGCTCTCAGACTCTAACTGCTCCCCACTGTCAGTGTCTCCCCCACAAGTCAGATAATACAGTCACACTATCTATCACTACAGCAAGTAACTACTAGTACTCCTCCTAATGCTCCCCAAAATTACTACTGTGTCTCTCTCTACTGTCTCACTCTCTTCTCTATAAACGGAGAGGACGCCAGCCACGTCCTCTCCCTATGAATCTCAATGCACGTGTGAAAATGGCGGCGACGCGCGTCTCCTTATATAGAATCCGAGTCTCGCGATAGAATCCGAGCCTCGCGAGAATCCGACAGCGGGATGATGACGTTCGGGCGCGCTCGGGTTAACCGAGCAAGGCGGGAAGATCCGAGTCGCTCGGCCCCGTGTGAAAAAAACTGAAGTTCGGGCGGGTTCGGATTCCGAGGAACCGAACCCGCTCAACCCTATAATCTATCCCTTAAAATACCTTCCAGTACTTTCCCCACTATAGATGTAAGACTTACTGGACTATAATTACCTGGTTCAGATTTACTTCCCTTTTTAAATATCGGCACTACTTCCGCTATATGCTAGTCTTTGGGAACCATGCCTACTGCAAGTGAGTCTATAGGGGTCTTGCTAGTTCGGAGTGTAGCTCCATAAAAACCCTTGGGTGAATTCCGTCGGGACCAGGTTAATAATTAATCTTAATTTCTCTAACGTCTTAGTGGATGCTGGGGACTTCGTAAGGACCATGGGGAATAGACGGGCTCCGCAGGAGACAGGGCACTTTAAGAAAGAATTTGGATACTGGTGTGCTCTGGCTCCTCCCTCTATGTCCCTCCTCCAGTTTGAATCTGTGCCCGGACGAGCTGGGTGCTACTTAGTGAGCTCTCCTGAGCTTGCTAAAAAGAAAGTATTTTGTTAGGTTTTTTATTTTCAGAGAGATCTGCTGGCAGCAGACTCTCTGCTACGTGGGACTGAGGGGAGGGAAGCAGCCCTACTCACTGAAGATAGGTCCTGCTTCTTAGGCTACTGGGCACCATTAGCTCCAGAGGGATCGTACACAGGATCGCACCCTTGGTCGTCCGATCCCGGAGCCGCGCCGCCATCCCCCTCGCAGAGCCGGAAGACAGATGCCGGTGACAGAAGCAAGAAGACTTTGAAATCGGCGGCAGAAGACTCCAGTCTTCATATGAGGTAGCGCACAGCACTGCAGCTGTGCGCCATTGCTCCCACACTAAACCCATATACTCCGGTCACTGTAGGGTGCAGGGCGCAGGGGGGCGCCCTGGGCAGCAATTAGAGAACCTCTTGGCAAAAGTTTGCATAATATACAGTTGGGCACTGTATATATGTATGAGCCCCCGACAAAATTGTACATGAAAGCGGGACAGAAGCACGCCGTTGAGGGGGCGGGGCTTCTTCCTCAGCACTCACCAGCGCCATGTTTATTCTCCACAGCACCGCTGAGAGGAAGCTCCCCAGTCTCTCCCCTGCAGTTACACGGTAGAAGAGGGTAAAAAGTGAGGGGGGGCACATAAATATAAACAGCAGCTACTGGGTTAACATTAAGTTACTGTGTTATTCCTGGGTTAATAGCGCTGGGGTGTGTGCTGGCATACTCTCTCTCTGTCTCTCCAAAGGGCCTTATGGGGGAATTGTCTTCAGATGAGCATTCCCTGAGTGTGTGGTGTGTCGGTACGTGTGTGTCGACATATCTGAGGTAAAAGGCTCCCCTAAGGAGGAGATAGAGCAAATATGTGTGTGTGAGGGTGTCTCCGTCGACAACGCCGACACCTGTTTGGATATGTGTAATTAAGTGCTAAGGTGAATTTATTGCACAAAAGATTAGAAAACAGACAGGAAATCTACCCATGTCTGTCCCTATGTCGCAGAGACCTTCAGAGTCTCTCAATGCTCACTATCCAAAATAATAGACACTGATATCGACACAGAGTTTGACTCCAGTGTCGACTACGATAATGCAAAGTTACAGCCAAATGGCAGAAAAATAAGAATTTACTTACCGATAATTCTATTTCTCGGAGTCCGTAGTGGATGCTGGGGTTCCTGAAAGGACCATGGGGAATAGCGGCTCCGCAGGAGACAGGGCACAAAAAGTAAAGCTTTCCGATCAGGTGGTGTGCACTGGCTCCTCCCCCTATGACCCTCCTCCAGACTCCAGTTAGGTACTGTGCCCGGACGAGCGTACACAATAAGGGAGGAATTTTGAATCCCGGGTAAGACTCATACCAGCCACACCAATCACACTGTACAACCTGTGATCTGAACCCAGTTAACAGTATGATAACAGCGGAGCCTCTGAAAAGATGGCTCACAACAACAATAACCCGATTTAGTTAGCAATAACTATGTACAAGTATTGCAGATAATCCGCACTTGGGATGGGCGCCCAGCATCCACTACGGACTCCGAGAAATAGAATTATCGGTAAGTAAATTCTTATTTTCTCTATCGTCCTTGTGGATGCTGGGGTTCCTGAAAGGACCATGGGGATTATACCAAAGCTCCCAAACGGGCGGGAGAGTGCGGATGACTCTGCAGCACCGAATGAGAGAACTCCAGGTCCTCTTTTGTCAGGGTATCAAATTTGTAGAATTTTACAAACGTGTTCTCCCCCGACCACGTAGCTGCTCGGCAAAGTTGTAATGCCGAGACCCCTCGGGCAGCCGCCCAAGATGAGCCCACCTTCCTTGTGGAATGGGCCTTAACAGATTTAGACTGTGGCAGGCCTGCCACAGAATGTGCAAGTTGAATTGTGCTACCAATCCCACGAGCAATCGACTGCTTAGAAGCAGAAGCACCCAGCATTGTTGGGTGCATACAGGATAAACAGCAAGTCAGATTTCCTGACTCCAGCCAACCTGGAAACTATATTTTCAGGGCCCTGATAACATCCAGCAACTTGGAGTCCTCCAAGTCCCTAGTAGCCGCAGGTACCACAATAAGCTGGTTCAGGTGAAACGCTGACACCACCTTAAGGAGAAACTGGGGACGAGTCCGCAGCTTTGCTCTGTCCGAATGGACAATCAGATATGGCTTTGTGAGATAAAGCCGCCAATTCTGACACTCGCCTGGCCGAGGCCAGGACCAACAGCATGGTCATTTTCCATGTGAGATATATCAAATCCACAGATTTGAGTTGTTTAAACCAATGTGATTTTTTTTTTTTAGGAATCCCAAAACTACGTTGAGATCGCCCAGTGCCACTGGAGACATCAAAGGGGCTGTATATGCAGTACTCCCTTAACAACTTCTGGACTTCAGGAACTGAAGCCAATTTCTTTCTGGAAGAAAATCAACAGGCCGAAATTTGAACCTTAATGGACCCAATTTGAGACCCATAGACACTCCTGTTTGCAGGAAATGTAGAAATTAACCTAGTTGAAATTCTTCCGTGGAGCCTTCTTGGACTCACACCCTGGCACATATTTTCACCTAAGTGGTGATAATGTTGTGCGGTCACCTCCTTCCTGGCTCTGACCAGGGTAGGGATGACCTCTTCCGGAATGCCTCTTTCCCTTAGGATCCGGCGTTCACCCGCCTTGGCGTCAACGCAGCTGCGGTAAGTCCCGGAACAGACACGGTTCTTGCCGAATCAAGACCCTTCTTAGTATCTCTTGAAGTTCCGGGAACCAAGTCCTTCTTGGCCAAACCGGAGCCACGAGTATAGTTCTTACTCCTCTCCTTCCTATCATTTTCAATACATTGGGTATGAAAAGCAGAGGATGGAACACATACACCGACTGGTACACCGACGGTGTTACCAGAGCGTCCCAGCTATTGCCTGAGTGTCTCTTGACCTGGCGCTTCAGGTGGGACGCCATCATAACCACCTTTGGTCTTTCCCAACGGTTTACAATCATGTGGAAACTTCCAGATTAAGTTTCCACTTTTCCGGGTGGAATTCATTTATGCTGAGGAAATCTTCCCAGTTGCCCACTCCCGGAATGAACACTGCTGACAGTGTTATCACATGATTTTCCGCCCAGCGAAGAATCCTTGCTGTCATTGCCCTCCTGCTTCTTGTGTCGCCCCGTCTGATAACGTGGGCGACCGCCATGATGATGTCCTACTGGATCAGCACCGGTTGACTTTGAAGCAGGAGTCTTCCTAGGCTCAGAGCATTGTAAATTGCCCTTAGCTCCAGTATATTCATGTGGAGAGAAGTCTCCAGACTTGACCACACTTCCTTGGAAATTTTTTCCCTGTGTGACTACTCCCCAGCCTCTCAGGCTGGTATCCGTGGTCCCCAGAACACAGTCCTGAATGCTGAGTGTGCTGCCCTCTAAAAGATGAGCACTCTGCAGCCCCCACAGAAGAGACACCCTTGTCCTTGGAGACAGGATTATCCGCTGATGCATCTGAAAATGCGATCCGGACCATTCGTCCAGCAAATCCCCTGAGATCTGCCGAATGGAATCGCTTCGTAAGAAGCCACAATTTTTCCCAGGACTCCTGTGCATTGATGCACTGATACTTGGCCTGGTTTTAGGAGGTTTCTGACTAGGTCGAATAACTCCTTGGCTTTTTCCTCCCGGAGGAACACCTTTTTCTGGACTATGCCCAGAATCATTCCTAGGAACAGCAGACGTATCGTCGGAAAACAGCTGCGATTCTTGGAATATTTAGAATCCAGTCGTGCTGTCGTAGAACTACTTTAGATAGTGCTCTTCCGACCTCCAACTGTTCTCTGGAACTTGCCCTTTTCAGGATATCGTCCAAGTAAGGGATAATTTAGATGTTTCTTTGAAGAAACATCTTTTCGGCCATTACCTTGGTAAAAGGCCCGGGGTGCCGTGGATAATTCAAACGGCATCGTCTGAAACTGATATTGACAGTTCTGTACCACGAACCAGAGGTACCCTTGTTGAGAAGGGCAAATTTGGACATGGAGGTAATCCTTGATGTCCAGGGACACCATATAGTCCCCTTTTTTCCGGTTCGCTATCACTGCTCTGAGTGACTCCATCTCGATTTGAACCTTTTATGTAAGTGTTCAAAGATTTCAGTTTAGACTATGTCTCACCAAGCCGTCTGGCTTCAGTACCACAATATAGTGTGGAAAAATAATACCCTTTTCCTTGTTGTAGGAGGGGTACTTTGATTATCACCTGCTGGATATACAGCTTGTGAATTGTTTCCAATGCTGCCTCCCTGTCGGAGGGAGCCGTTGGTAAAGCAGACTTCAGAAACCTGCGAGGAGAAGATGTCTCGACTCTCCAATCTGTACCCCTGGGATAATACTTGTACTATCTAGGGGTCAACCTGCGAGTGATCCCACTGCGCGCTGAGACTCTTGAGACTACCCCCCCACCTTGAGTCCGCTTGCATGGCCCCAGCGTCATGCTGAGGACTTGGCAGACGCGGTGGAGGGCTTCTTTTCCTGGGAAGGGGCTGCCTGCTGCAGTCTACTTCCCTTACCTCTATGTCTGGGCAGATATGACTGGCCTTTTGCCTGCATGCCCTCATGGGAAAGGAAGGATTGAGGCTGAAAAGACGGTGTCTTTTTCAGCTGAGATGTAACTTGGGGTAAAAAGGTTGGATTTCCCAGCTGTTGCCGTGGTCCCCAGGTCCGATGGACCGACCCCAACTAACTCCTTCCCTTTATACGGCAATACTTCCATGTGCCGTATGGGATCTGTATCACCTGACCACTGTCGTGTCCATGACATCTTCTGGGTGATATGGACAACGTACTTATCTTGATGCCAGAGAGCAAATATCCCTCTGTGCATCTCACGTACATATATATAGAATGCATCCTATTAAATGCTCTATATGAATAAAATATTTTCAGTCAGGGAATCCGACCAAGCCAACCCAGCACTGCATCTCCAGGCTGATGGCGATCGCTGGTCGCAGTATAACCACCGTATGTGTGTATATACTTTTTAGGATATCTTTCCAGCTTCCTATCAGCTGGCTCCTTGAGGGCGGCCGTATCTGGAGACGGTAACGCCACTTGATAAGCGTGTGAGCGCCTTATCACCCTAAGGGGTGTTTCCCAACGCGCCCTAATTTCTGGCGGGAAAGGGTATAACGCCAATATTTGCTATCGGGGTAACCCCACGCATCATCACACACTTCATTTTATTTTATCTGATTCAGGAAAAACTACAGGTAGTTTTTTCACTCCCACATAATACCCTTTTTTGTGGTACTTGTAGTATCAGAAATATGCAACACCTCCTTCATTGCCCTTAACGTGTGGCCCTAATGAGAATTACGTTTGTTTATTCACCGTCGACACTGGATTCAGTGTCCGTGTCTGTGTCTGTGTCGACCGACTGAGGTAAATGGGCGTTTTTAACGCCCCTGACGGTGTTTCTGAGACGCCTGGACCGGTACTAATAGTTTGTCGGCCGTCTCACGTCGTCAACCGACCTTGCAGCGTGTTGACATTCTCACGTAATTCCCTAAATAAGCCATCCATTCCGGTGTCGACTCCCTAGAGAGTGACATCACCATTACAGGCAATTTCTCCGCCTCCTCACCAACATCGTCCTCATACATGTCGACACACACGTACCGACACACAGCACACACACCGGGAATGCTCTGACAGAGGACAGGACCCACACTAGCCCTTTGGGGAGACAGAGGGAGAGTTTGCCAGCACACACCAAAAACGCTATAATTATATAGGGACAACCTTATATAAGTGTTTTCCCTTATAGCATCTTTATATATATCTCAATATCGCCAAAATCAGTGCCCCCCCTCTCTGTTTTAACCCTGTTTCTGTAGTGCAGTGCAGGGGAGAGCCTGGGAGCCTTCTCTCCAGGCTTTCTGTGAGAGAAAATGGCGCTGTGTGCTGAGGAGATAGGCCCCGCCCCTTTTTCGGCGGGCTCGTCTCCCGCTATTTAGTGAATCTTGGCAGGGGTTAAATATCTCCATATAGCCTCTGGGGGCTATATGTGAGGTATTTTTCGCCAAAAAAGGTTTTCATTTGCCTCCCAGGGCGCCCCCCTCCCAGCGCCCTGCACCCTCAGTGACTGCCGTGTGAAGTGTGCTGAGAGGAAAATGGCGCACAGCTGCAGTGCTGTGCGCTACCTTTAGAAGACTGCAGGAGTCTTCAGCCGCCGATTCTGGACCTCTTCTTACTTCAGCATCTGCAAGGGGGCCGGCGGCGCGGCTCCGGTGACCATCCAGGCTGTACCTGTGATCGTCCCTCTGGAGCTGATGTCCAGTAGCCAAGAAGCCAATCCATCCTGCACGCAGGTGAGTTCACTCCTTCTCCCCTAAGTCCCTCGTTGCAGTGATCCTGTTGCCAGCAGGACTCACTGTAAAATAAAAAACCTAAGCTAAACTTTCTCTAAGCAGCTCTTTAGGAGAGCCACCTAGATTGCACCCTTCTCGGCCGGGCACAAAAATCTAACTGGAGTCTGGAGGAGGGTCATAGGGGGAGGAGCCAGTGCACACCACCTGATCGGAAAGCTTTACTTTTTGTGCCCTGTCTCCTGCGGAGCCGCTATTCCCCATGGTCCTTTCAGGAACCCCAGCATCCACAAGGACGATAGAGAAAGTATGCAATATATGATTATTGTAATAAAAGATGATTTGCATATCACTGATGACTCATCTGTCCCTGACACAAGGGTACACATGTTTAAGGGGAAGAAAGCTGAGGTAAAATTCCCTCCTCTCATGATGAAAAAGAGCGGGAATCTCCAGACAAGAGACTGCAGTTTCCCACAAAGAATTCTCAGGGAGTATCCTTTCCCTACTAGGGCCAGGATACGATGGGAATCTTCCCCTAGGGTGTCACGTTGGCCCAAAAGGTAGCGCTGACTTAACAGCTATTCTCAGGGATCCTGCAGATAGCGTGCACATTCTGGTACACTACTCAGACCGGCGATTGTGTCGGCATGGGTTTATAGCGCTGTGGCAGCGTGGACAGGTACCTTATCAGCAGAGATTGAGACCCTAGTATGTAGATATATATATTAGAGATGAGCGCCTGAAATTTTTCGGGTTTTGTGTTTTGGTTTTGGGTTCGGTTCCGCGGCCGTGTTTTGGGTTCGAACGCGTTTTGGCAAAACCTCACCGAATTTTTTTTGTCGGATTCGGGTGTGTTTTGGATTTGGGTGTTTTTTTCCAAAAACACTAAAAAACAGCTTAAATCATAGAATTTGGGGGTCATTTTGATCCCAAAGTATTATTAACCTCAAAAACCATAATTTACACTCATTTTCAGTCTATTCTGAATACCTCACACCTCACAATATTATTTTTAGTCCTAAAATTTGCACCGAGGTCGCTGTGTGAGTAAGATAAGCGACCCTAGTGGCCGACACAAACACCGGGCCCATCTAGGAGTGGCACTGCAGTGTCACGCAGGATGTCCCTTCCAAAAAACCCTCCCCAAACAGCACATGACGCAAAGAAAAAAAGAGGCGCAATGAGGTAGCTGTGTGAGTAAGATTAGCGACCCTAGTGGCCGACACAAACACCGGGCCCATCTAGGAGTGGCACTGCAGTGTCACGCAGGATGGCCCTTCCAAAAAACCCTCCCCAAACAGCACATGACGCAAAGAAAAAAAGAGGCGCAATGAGGTAGCTGTGTGAGTAAGATTAGCGACCCTAGTGGCCGACACAAACACCGGGCCCATCTAGGAGTGGCACTGCAGTGTCACGCAGGATGTCCCTTCCAAAAAACCCTCCCCAAACAGCACATGACGCAAAGAAAAAAAGAGGCGCAATGAGGTAGCTGTGTGAGTAAGATTAGCGACCCTAGTGGCCGACACAAACACCGGGCCCATCTAGGAGTGGCACTGCAGTGTCACGCAGGATGTCCCTTCCAAAAAACCCTCCCCAAACAGCACATGACGCAAAGAAAAAAAGAGGCGCAATGAGGTAGCTGACTGTGTGAGTAAGATTAGCGACCCTAGTGGCCGACACAAACACCGGGCCCATCTAGGAGTGGCACTGCAGTGTCACGCAGGATGTCCCTTCCAAAAAACCCTCCCCAATCAGCACATGATGCAAAGAAAAAGAAAAGAAAAAAGAGGTGCAAGATGGAATTGTCCTTGGGCCCTCCCACCCACCCTTATGTTGTATAAACAAAACAGGACATGCACACTTTAACCAACCCATCATTTCAGTGACAGGGTCTGCCACACGACTGTGACTGATATGACGGGTTGGTTTGGACCCCCCCCCAAAAAAGAAGCAATTAATCTCTCCTTGCACAAACTGGCTCTACAGAGGCAAGATGTCCACCTCATCTTCACCCTCCGATATATCACCGTGTACATCCCCCTCCTCACAGATTATCAATTCGTCCCCACTGGAATCCACCATCTCAGCTCCCTGTGTACTTTGTGGAGGCAATTGCTGCTGGTCAATGTCTCCGCGGAGGAATTGATTATAATTCATTTTAATGAACATCATCTTCTCCACATTTTCTGGATGTAACCTCGTACGCCGATTGCTGACAAGGTGAGCGGCGGCACTAAACACTCTTTCGGAGTACACACTTGTGGGAGGGCAACTTAGGTAGAATAAAGCCAGTTTGTGCAAGGGCCTCCAAATTGCCTCTTTTTCCTGCCAGTATAAGTACGGACTGTGTGACGTGCCTACTTGGATGCGGTCACTCATATAATCCTCCACCATTCTATCAATGTTGAGAGAATCATATGCAGTGACAGTAGACGACATGTCCGTAATCGTTGTCAGGTCCTTCAGTCCGGACCAGATGTCAGCATCAGCAGTTGCTCCAGACTGCCCTGCATCACCGCCAGCGGGTGGGCTCGGAATTCTGAGCCTTTTCCTCGCACCCCCAGTTGCGGGAGAATGTGAAGGAGGAGATGTTGACAGGTCGCGTTCCGCTTGACTTGACAATTTTGTCACCAGCAGGTCTTTCAACCCCAGCAGACCTGTGTCTGCCGGAAAGAGAGATCCAAGGTAGGCTTTAAATCTAGGATCGAGCACGGTGGCCAAAATGTAGTGCTCTGATTTCAACAGATTGACCACCCGTGAATCCTTGTTAAGCGAATTAAGGGCTGCATCCACAAGTCCCACATGCCTAGCGGAATCGCTCCCTTTTAGCTCCTCCTTCAATGCCTCCAGCTTCTTCTGCAAAAGCCTGATGAGGGGAATGACCTGACTCAGGCTGGCAGTGTCTGAACTGACTTCACGTGTGGCAAGTTCAAAGGGCATCAGAACCTTGCACAACGTTGAAATCATTCTCCACTGCACTTGAGACAGGTGCATTCCACCTACTATATCGTGCTCAATTGTATAGGCTTGAATGGCCTTTTGCTGCTCCTCCAACCTCTGAAGCATATAGAGGGTTGAATTCCACCTCGTTACCACTTCTTGCTTCAGATGATGGCAGGGCAGGTTCAGTAGTTTTTGGTGGTGCTCCAGTCTTCTGTACGTGGTGCCTGTACGCCGAAAGTGTCCCGCAATTTTTCTGGCCACCGACAGCATCTCTTGCACGCCCCTGTCGTTTTTTAAAAAATTCTGCACCACCAAATTCAAGGTATGTGCAAAACATGGGACGTGCTGGAATTTGCCCATATTTAATGCACACACAATATTGCTGGCGTTGTCCGATGCCACAAATCCACAGGAGAGTCCAATTGGGGTAAGCCATTCCGCGATGATCTTCCTCAGTTGCCGTAAGAGGTTTTCAGCTGTGTGCGTATTCTGGAAAGCGGTGATACAAAGCGTAGCCTGCCTAGGAAAGAGTTGGCGTTTGCGAGATGCTGCTACTGGTGCCGCCGCTGCTGTTCTTGCGGCGGGAGTCCATACATCTACCCAGTGGGCTGTCACAGTCATATAGTCCTGACCCTGCCCTGCTCCACTTGTCCACATGTCCGTGGTTAAGTGGACATTGGGTACAACTGCATTTTTTAGGACACTGGTGAGTCTTTTTCTGACGTCCGTGTACATTCTCGGTATCGCCTGCCTAGAGAAGTGGAACCTAGATGGTATTTGGTAACGGGGGCACACTGCCTCAATAAATTGTCTAGTTCCCTGTGAACTAACGGCGGATACCGGACGCACGTCTAACACCAACATAGTTGTCAAGGACTCAGTTATCCGCTTTGCAGTAGGATGACTGCTGTGATATTTCATCTTCCTCGCAAAGGACTGTTGAACAGTCAATTGCTTACTGGAAGTAGTACAAGTGGGCTTACGACTTCCCCTCTGGGATGACCATCGACTCCCAGCGGCAACAACAGCAGCGCCAGCAGCAGTAGGCGTTACACGCAAGGATGCATCGGAGGAATCCCAGGCAGGAGAGGACTCGTCAGAATTGCCAGTGACATGGCCTGCAGGACTATTGGCATTCCTGGGGAAGGAGGAAATTGACACTGAGGGAGTTGGTGGGGTGGTTTGCGTGAGCTTGGTTACAAGAGGAAGGGATTTACTGGTCAGTGGACTGCTTCCGCTGTCACCCAAAGTTTTTGAACTTGTCACTGACTTATTATGAATGCGCTGCAGGTGACGTATAAGGGAGGATGTTCCGAGGTGGTTAACGTCCTTACCCCTACTTATTACAGCTTGACAAAGGGAACACACGGCTTGACACCTGTTGTCCGCATTTCTGGTGAAATACCTCCACACCGAAGAGCTGATTTTTTTGGTATTTTCACCTGGCATGTCAACGGCCATATTCCTCCCATGGACAACAGGTGTCTCCCCGGGTGCCTGACTTAAACAAACCACCTCACCATCAGAATCCTCCTGGTCAATTTCCTCCCCAGCGCCAGCAACACCCATATCCTCCTCATCCTGGTGTCCTTCAACACTGACATCTTCAATCTGACTATCAGGAACTGGACTGCGGGTGCTCCTTCCAGCACTTGCAGGGGGCGTGCAAATGGTGGAAGGCGCATGCTCTTCACGTCCAGTGTTGGGAAGGTCAGGCATCGCAACCGACACAATTGGACTCTCCTTGTGGATTTGGGATTTCAAAGAACGCACAGTTCTTTGCGGTGCTTTTGCCAGCTTGAGTCTTTTCAGTTTTCTAGCGAGAGGCTGAGTGCTTCCATCCTCATGTGAAGCTGAACCACTAGCCATGAACATAGGCCAGGGCCTCAGCCGTTCCTTGCCACTCCGTGTGGTAAATGGCATATTGGCAAGTTTACGCTTCTCCTCCGACAATTTTATTTTAGGTTTTGGAGTCCTTTTTTTACTGATATTTGGTGTTTTGGTTTTGACATGCTCTGTACTATGCCATTGGGCATCGGCCTTGGCAGACGACGTTGCTGGCATTTCATCGTCTCGGCCATGACTAGTGGCAGCAGCTTCAGCACGAGGTGGAAGTGGATCTTGATCTTTCCCTAATTTTGGAACCTCAACATTTTTGTTCTCCATATTTTAATAGGCACAACTAAAAGGCACCTCAGGTAAACAATGGAGATGGATGGATTGGATACTAGTATACAATTATGGACGGGCTGCCGAGTGCCGGCACAGAGGTAGCCACAGCCGTGAACTACCGCACTGTACTGTGTCTGCTGCTAATATAGACTGGTTGATAAAGAGATAGTATACTCGTAACTAGTATGTATGTATAAAGAAAGAAAAAAAAAACACGGTTAGGTGGTATATACAATTATGGACGGGCTGCCGAGTGCCGACACAGAGGTAGCCACAGCCGTGAACTACCGCACTGTACTGTGTCTGCTGCTAATATATAGACTGGTTGATAAAGAGATAGTATACTCGTAACTAGTATGTATGTATAAAGAAAGAAAAAAAAACCACGGTTAGGTGGTATATACAATTATGGACGGGCTGCCGAGTGCCGACACAGAGGTAGCCACAGCCGTGAACTACCGCACTGTACTGTGTCTGCTGCTAATATATAGACTGGTTGATAAAGAGATAGTATACTCGTAACTAGTATGTATGTATAAAGAAAGAAAAAAAAACCACGGTTAGGTGGTATATACAATTATGGACGGGCTGCCGAGTGCCGACACAGAGGTAGCCACAGCCGTGAACTACCGCACTGTACTGTGTCTGCTGCTAATATATAGACTGGTTGATAAAGAGATAGTATACTCGTAACTAGTATGTATGTATAAAGAAAGAAAAAAAAACCACGGTTAGGTGGAATATACAATTATGGACGGGCTGCCGAGTGCCGACACAGAGGTAGCCACAGCCGTGAACTACCGCACTGTACTGTGTCTGCTGCTAATATATAGACTGGTTGATAAAGAGATAGTATACTCGTAACTAGTATGTATGTATAAAGAAAGAAAAAAAAACCACGGTTAGGTGGTATATACAATTATGGACGGGCTGCCGAGTGCCGACACAGAGGTAGCCACAGCCGTGAACTACCGCACTGTACTGTGTCTGCTGCTAATATATAGACTGGTTGATAAAGAGATAGTATACTCGTAACTAGTATGTATGTATAAAGAAAGTAAAAAAAACCACGGTTAGGTGGTATATACAATTATGGACGGGCTGCCGAGTGCCGACACAGAGGTAGCCACAGCCGTGAACTACCGCACTGTACTGTGTCTGCTGCTAATATATAGACTGGTTGATAAAGAGATAGTATACTCGTAACTAGTATGTATGTATAAAGAAAGAAAAAAAAACCACGGTTAGGTGGTATATACAATTATGGACGGGCTGCCGAGTGCCGACACAGAGGTAGCCACAGCCGTGAACTACCGCACTGTACTGTGTCTGCTGCTAATATATAGACTGGTTGATAAAGAGATAGTATACTCGTAACTAGTATGTATGTATAAAGAAAGAAAAAAAAACCACGGTTAGGTGGTATATACAATTATGGACGGGCTGCCGAGTGCCGACACAGAGGTAGCCACAGCCGTGAACTACCGCACTGTACTGTGTCTGCTGCTAATATAGACTGGTTGATAAAGAGATAGTATACTCGTAACTAGTATGTATGTATAAAGAATGAAAAAAAAACCACGGTTAGGTGGTATATACAATTATGGACGGGCTGCCGAGTGCCGACACAGAGGTAGCCACAGCCGTGAACTACCGCACTGTACTGTGTCTGCTGCTAATATATAGACTGGTTGATAAAGAGATAGTATACTCGTAACTAGTATGTATGTATAAAGAAAGAAAAAAAAACCACGGTTAGGTGGTATATACAATTATGGACGGGCTGCCGAGTGCCGACACAGAGGTAGCCACAGCCGTGAACTACCGCACTGTACTGTGTCTGCTGCTAATATATAGACTGGTTGATAAAGAGATAGTATACTCGTAACTAGTATGTATGTATAAAGAAAGAAAAAAAAACCACGGTTAGGTGGTATATACAATTATGGACGGGCTGCCGAGTGCCGACACAGAGGTAGCCACAGCCGTGAACTACCGCACTGTACTGTGTCTGCTGCTAATATAGACTGGTTGATAAAGAGATAGTATACTACTAATATTATATACTGGTGGTCAGGTCACTGGTCACTAGTCACACTGGCAGTGGCACTCCTGCAGCAAAAGTGTGCACTGTTTAATTTTAATATAATATTATGTACTCCTGGCTCCTGCTATAACCTATAACTGGCACTGCAGTAGTGCTCCCCAGTCTCCCCCACAATTATAAGCTGTGTGAGCTGAGCAGTCAGACAGATATATAATATATATAGATGATGCAGCACACTGGCCTGAGCCTGAGCAGTGCACACAGATATGGTATGTGACTGACTGAGTCACTGTGTGTATCGCTTTTTTCAGGCAGAGAACGGATATATTAAATAAACTGCACTGTGTGTCTGGTGGTCACTCACTATATAATATATTATGTACTCCTGGCTCCTGCTATAACCTATAACTGGCACTGCAGTAGTGCTCCCCAGTCTCCCCCACAATTATAAGCTGTGTGAGCTGAGCAGTCAGACAGATATATATAATATTATATATAGATAATAGATGATGCAGCACACTGGCCTGAGCCTGAGCAGTGCACACAGATATGGTATGTGACTGAGTCACTGTGTGCTGTGTATCGCTTTTTTCAGGCAGAGAACGGATTATATTATGTACTCCTGGCTCCTGCTATAACCTATAACTGGCACTGCAGTAGTGCTCCCCAGTCTCCCCCACAATTATAAGCTGTGTGAGCTGAGCAGTCAGACAGATATATATAATATTATATATAGATAATAGATGATGCAGCACACTGGCCTGAGCCTGAGCAGTGCACACAGATATGGTATGTGACTGAGTCACTGTGTGCTGTGTATCGCTTTTTTCAGGCAGAGAACGGATTATAAATAAAAGTGGTGGTCACTGGTCACTATCAGCAAAACTCTGCACTGTACACTACTGAGTACTCCTAATGCTCCCCAAAATTAGTAAATCAAGTGTCTCTCTAATCTATTCTAATTCTAAACGGAGAGGACGCCAGCCACGTCCTCTCCCTATCAATCTCAATGCACGTGTGAAAATGGCGGCGACGCGCGGCTCCTTATATAGAATCCGAGTCTCGCGATAGAATCCGAGCCTCGCGAGAATCCGACAGCGTCATGATGACGTTCGGGCGCGCTCGGGTTAACCGAGCAAGGCGGGAATATCCGAGTCGCTCGGACCCGTGAAAAAAAACATGAAGTTCTGGCGGGTTCGGATTCAGAGAAACCGAACCCGCTCATCTCTAATATATATATGTATATATAGATATATATATAGATATATTAAAGATGCTGTCTTAAGATATATATATATATATATATATAAAACATGCCAAAAGAGACATGAGTCTACTGGATCCTAGAGTCACAGCTATGTCGATTTCTGCTTGACGTGTCCTGTAGAATATGCAATGGACAGATGATGCCGACTTAAGAGGCATATGGAAGGCTGAGGATTGTGTGGAGAAGGGTTCTTGGACCTGGTCTCCACAGCTATAGCTGGTAATTCTGATATTTTGCCTTATATTCCTGCACAGCCTAGGAAAGCACGACATTATCAAATGCAGCCTTTCGAACAAAGAAACAAGAAAGTCAGAGGTGCGTCCTTTCTTGCCAGAGGCGGGGGCAGAGGAAAGAAGCTGCACAACACAGCTAGTTCCCAGGAACAGAAGTCCTCCCCGGCCTCTACAAAAATCCACAGCATGTCTCTGGGGCTCCACAGGCGGAGCTAGGCCCGGTGGGGGCATGCCTTCGTAAGTTCAGAGTGGGTTCACTCCCTGTTAGATCCCTGGGCAATAGATATTGTGTCTCAGGGATACAAGCTGGACTTTGAGAAGATGCCCCCTCACCGACGGCCCTGCTGGCTTCCCCCCACAGAGAGGGAAACAGTGTTAACTGCAATTCACAAATTGTATCTTCAACAGGTGGTGGTCAAGGTTCCCCTCCTTCAACAAGGAGGGGGTTATTATTCGACCATGTGGTAGTCCCGAAACCGGACGGTTCGGTCAGACCCATATTGAATTTAAAATCCATGAACATATACCTGAAAAGGTTCAAGTTCAAGATGGAATCGCTTAGAGCGGTCATTGCAAGCCTGAAAGGGGGAGATTTTATGGTGACTCGGGACATAAAGGATGCATACCTTCATGTCCCCATTTTTCCACCTCATCAGGCGTACCTCAGAATTGCGGTACGGGATTGTCATTACCAATTTCAGACGTTGCCGTTTGGTCTCTCCACGGCCCCGAGAATGTTCACCAAGGTAATGGCGGAAATGATGGTGTTCCTGCGGAAGCAAGGTGTCACTATTATCATGTACTTGGACGATCTCCTCATAAAAGCGAGATCAAGAGAGCAGTGGCTGAACAGCGTATCACTTTCTATGGAAGTGTAACGGCAACATGGCTGGATTCTATATATTCCAAAGTCGCAGTTGGTTCCTACAGCTCATCTGCCTCTCCTAGGCATGATCCTAGACACAGACCAGAAAAGGGTTTATCTCCCGATAGAGAGAGCTCAGGAGTTCGTGACACTGGTCAGGAATCTATTAAAACCAAAACAGGTGTCAGTGCATCACTGCACTCGAGTCCTGGGAAGGATGGTGGCATCATACGAGGCCATTCCCTTCGGCAGGTTCCATGCGAGGACCTTCCAAAGGGACTTACTGGACAAGTGGTCCGGATCCGGATCACATCTTCAGATGCATCGGTTAATCACCCTATCCCCCAGGGCCAGGGTGTCTCTCTTGTGGTGGCTGCAGAGTGCTCACCTTCTCGAAGGTCGTAGTTTCGGCATTCAGGACTGGGTCCTGGTGACCACGGATCCGAGGGTGGGGGGCAGTCACATAGGGAAGAAATTTCCAAGGGCTGTGGTCAAGTCAGGAGACTTGCCTTCACATCAACATCCTGGAACTAAGGGCCATATACAACGCCCTACGTCAAGAGGAGTCCCTGCTTCACGACCAACCGGTTCTGATTCAGTCAGACAATATCACCGCAGTGGCTCATGTAAACTGCCAAGGCGGCACAAGGAGCAGGGTGGCGATGGTAGAAGCCACCAGAATTCTTCGCTGGGCGGAGAATCACGTAAGAGCACTGTCAGCAGTGTTCATTCCGGGAGTGGACAACTGGGAAGCAGACTTCCTCAGCAGGCACGACCTCCACCCGGGAGAGTGGGGACTTCATCAAGAAGTCTTCAGGCAGATTGCAAGGCGGTGGGAACTGCCACAGGTGGACATGATGGCATCCCGCCTCAACAAAAAGCTACAGAGATATTGCGCCAGTCAAGAGACCCTCAGGCGAAAGCTGTAGACGCACTAGTGACACCGTGGGTGTTCCAGTCGGTTTATGTATTTCCTCCTTTTCCTCTCATACCAAGGGTGCTGAGAATCATAAGAAAAAGAAGAGTGAGAACAATACTCATTGTTCCGGATTGGCCAAGAAAGACTTGGTATCCGGATCTGCAAGAAATGCTCACAGAGGACACATGGCCTCTGCCTCTAAGACAGGACTTGTTGCAACAGGGGCCCTGTCTGTTCCAAGACTTACCGCGGCTGCGTTTGACGGCATGGCGGTTGAACGCCGTATCCTAGCAGAAAAAGGCATTCCGGATGAGGTTATTCCTACGCTGATAAAGGCTAGGAAGGACGTGACGGCTAAACATTATCACCGTATATGGCGAAAATATGTTGCTTGGTGTGAGGCCAGGAATGCCCCTACAGAGGAATTCCAGCTGGGCCGTTTCCTTCACTTCCTACAGTCGGGAGTGACTTTGGGCCTGAAATTGGGTTCCATTAAGGTCCAGATTTCGGCTCTATCCATTTTCTTTCAAAAAGAACTGGCTTCTCTTCCTGAAGGCCCAACGTTTGTAAAGGGAGTGCTGCATATTCAGGATCTTAACGTGGTGTTGAGTTTCATAAAGTCACACTGGTTTGAGCCACTCAAAACCGTGGAGTTAAAATTTCTCACGTGGAAGGTGGTCATGCTATTAGCCTTGGCTTCAGCTAGGCGTGTGTCAGAATTGGCGGCTTTGTCACATAAAAGCCCCTATCTGGTTTTCCATATGGACAGGGCAGAATTGCGGACCCGTCCACAATTTCTTCAAAAAGTGGTGTCATCCTTTCATATGAACCAACCTATTGTGGTGCCTGTGGCTACTCGTGACTTGGAGGATTCCGAGTTACTAGATGTGGTCAGGGCTTTGAAGGTTTATGTAGCCAGAACGGCTAGGGTCAGGAAAACAGAATCGTTGTTTATCCTGTATGCTTCCAACAAGCTTGGTGCTCCTGCTTCAAAGCAAACTATTGCTCGCTGGATCTGTAACATGATTCAGCAGGCTCATTCTGCGGCTGGGTTGCCGCTGTCTAAATAAGTTAAGGCCCATTCCACAGGGAAGGTGGGCTCTTCTTGGGCGGCTGCCCGAAGGGTCTCGGCATTACAGCTTTGCCGAGCGGCTACTTGGTCAGGTTCAAACACCTTTGCAAAGTTCTACAGGTTTGATACCCTGGCTGAGGTGGACCTTGTGTTTGCTCATTTGGTGCTGCAGAGTCATCCGCACTCTCCCGCCCGTTTGGGAGCTTTGGTATAATCTCCATGGTCCTTACGGAGTCCCCAGCATCCACTAGGACGTTAGAGAAAATAAGATTTTACTTACTGGTAAATCTATTTCTCGTAGGGGGTAATTCCAAGTTGATCACAGCAGGAAATATTTTAGCAGTTTGGCATAACCATGTGCACTGCAGTGGGGGCAGATATAACATGTGCAGAGAGAGATAGATTTGGGTGTGGTGAGTTCAATCTGCAATTTAAATTGCAGTGTAAAAATAAAGCAGCCAGTATTTACCCTGCACAGAAACAATATAACCCACCCAAATCTAACTCTCTCTGCACATGTTATATCTGCCACACCTGCAGTGCACATGGTTTTGCCCAACTGCTAAAAAATTTCCTGCTGCGATCAACTTGGAATTACCCCCGTAGTCCGTAGTGGATGCTGGGCGCCCGTCCCAAGTGCGGACTTCTTCTGCAATACTTCTATATAGTTATTGCTTCAATAAGGGTTATGTTGGTTGCATCAGGTTTATCTGATGCTCTGTTGTTGTTCATACTGTTAACTGGGTAAGTTTATCACGAGTTATACGGTGTGATTGGTGTGACTGGTATGAGTCTTGCCCTGGATTCCAAAATCCTTTCCTTGTACTGTCAGCTTTTCCGGGCACAGTTTCTCTAACTGAGGTCTGGAGGAGGGACATAGAGGGAGGAGCCAGAGCACACCAGTATCCAAATTCTTTCTTAAAGTGCCCTGTCTCCTGCGGAGCCCGTCTATTCCCCATGGTCCTTACGGAGTCCCCAGCATCCACTACGGACTACGAGAAATAGATTTACCGGTAAGTAAAATCTTATTTTTTTTAATCGGTCACAGACTACTACCTCAATTAAATAAGCACTTAGCAGTGGGACATTATCATTGCTGAAGCAATACGTCAATCCCGCCATCTGGTCCTCTCTTGTGAATACAGACAAAACTTATTTAATTTTTCCACTAAGTCATTGTCGTCTTTGATTAGGGCGCCCAAATTGCCTTTTAAAGGGCCTATACTTTCCTTCTTTAATCTTTTGCTCTTCATGTATTTAAAAAGTTTTTTGGGTTTGATTTACTTTCCTTTGCTATTAGCTTTTCCATTTCTATTTTAGACGCTCTGATTTCTTTTTTGCATATTTTGTTGCAATCCTTATAGTACTGGAATGACTCCGCCTTCCTGTCTGACTTATACTTTTTAAATGCTCACCTCTTTTTGGCCATTAGTTCCTTATTCTTTTTGTTAAGCCACATTGGTTTGGAATTATTACTCCTTCGTTTGCTGCCCATGGGAATGAATTTACGAGTATAACTAGAGAGCAATGTTTTTAATACCTCCCATTTCTCTGTAGTATTCTTGCCTAGAAACAAAATTTCCCAATGTCCCTTAAAGCTTCCCACATCATGGCAAAGTTGGCTTTGATAAAGTTTAGAGTCCTAGTTAAGCCTATATAAGGGTTGCTTGTGAAAACTGATATTGAAAGTGACCATATTGCGGTCGCTGTTTCCCATGGGCTCCCCTACTATAATATTTGATATAATTTCCCATTGTTTGTTAATACCAGGTCTAAGATTGCATTGTACCTAGTTGGTTCCTCGATTAGTTGAAGTAAGTAGTGATCATTTATTGTGTTTAAAAACCTATTGCCCCAAGCAATATCACATGAAACATTTGTCCAATCAATCTCCGGATAGTTAAAATCACCCATCACTATTACATCTCCTAATCCTGACGCTTTTTCGATTTGCTTCAGTAACAATTCCTCATCAGACACATTAATATCAGGCAGCTTGTAGCATATCCCTATTAGTAGCTTTTTAGTTCCCTTTCCCCCGCATGCAATTTCTACCTACAAAGTCTTCACAGCATTTACAGTCCCCTCGCGAATATCTTCCCGTACATCAGGTTTTAACCACTTGCCTGGCATGGTCACATCAGAAGCGACCATGCCTGCAAGTGCTTTATCTAACTGGTCGTACAGGTTGCTAGCAGTTGCAGGGAAGAAAAACTTCCCTCCGCGGCTGCTGTCAGAGGGATCGGAAGGTCAACACTTCTGATCGGTCAACACGGCAGGATCCCACACCCCCAGTGGCTGCAGACAATAGCAGCTGCTTGTAAGTGTAAATCATCACTCCCAAGCCCCCCCTGGCAGCTGTCCGGGCTCTAAAAACTAAAGTCGCAATGGTTGTGATGTTACCGATATTCCAATGGGCATGATGTTCCCGATCAATGTTCCGATGTTTGGGGAGAAAATGTAAAAGAAAAAAAATCAAAAACTATTTTTTTTTTTTTTTTTTTTTACTAAAATAATTTTGGATAGGGTTAAAATCATGTTCTTCACCTAATTCACTCATTAAAAAAAACGACAATTTCTGAGCAGTTTTTGGGGAAAAAAATTGTCAGTTAAGTAGTTAAAAGCGGCTTTACATAAAGATATACCCATCCACCCCGTTTATTTAATCTGTCTCTCCTGAACAGTGTATCACACTCCAGATTAACTGTCCAATCATGAGATTCATTCCACCAAGTTTCAGTAATTCCTATCATATCATACTGTTTGTTTGCTGCTAGGACTTCTAGTTCCCCCCTTTTCCCTGTAAGGCTTCTAGCGTTTACGTATATACAATCAAGATAAGAGTTCGCTCTTATGCAATGAACATCATTTTCTATATGCATTATTGGTGATCTATATTCATCATTAATTAGTGTTTTGGTAATACCCTTGCCGGCTGCTGTTTCCCTCCCCCTTCTCCATCCACATTCAGCTCACTACCTCCATCCTTACTATTCTCTCTACTTGACCCGTAGTTTCTAGCTAAACCCTCCCCCCAGGCACCTAGTTTAAAACTCTCCTTCTGCCTTCTAACTATCCTTACCCCCAGCATTGCAGCCCTGTCATCATTCAGGTGCATTCCATCACGACAAAAAAAATGGCGCCTGACTGAGAAGTCCACCCAGTGTTTCAGGAACACAAACCCCTCTTTCCTACAGATGTCTCAGTCTAAGCCACACATTTACCTCCCTAATCTCCCTCTGCCTCTCTTGGTTTAGTGCATGGCACAGGTGATATTTCGGAGAATATTACCTTAGATGTCCTTGCCTTAGGTTTCTAGCCCAAGTCCCTATAGTCTTTCTTAAGGACATCCCACCACTAACCACTAACTTTGTCGTTGGTGCCAACATGCACCGTCGTTCCCAGCCCCTCCCAACAATCTTTCTACCCGGTCTGCAATGTGTCGCACTCGAGCACCCGGGAGACAACAAACTGTACAGCGATCACAGTCCCAGTAGCAGATAGCCCTGTCTGTCTTCCTGATAATAGAGTCCCCTACCACCACAATATGACTAGGTACCTCGCTCTCTTCTATCCAATCTGTGCTGGAGGGACCGCTCCTCCAGTTGCTAGAGGGAACAGTCTCCTCCAGCTCCGTTATTTCCTCACTACCATCCTCCGAATCTTCATTCAATGGGGCGAATTTGTTGGGGTTTGGTAGATCAGAGATGTCCTGACTCCCCCTCTTTTTCTTCCTTCATACTGTGACCCAGCTAGCTAGGGGGGATGCGGAGTCATTTCAGCACTATAAGGATTGTAACAAAATATGCAAAAAAGGAATAAGAGCAGCTAAAGTAGAAACTGAAAAACTAGTAGCAAGCAAAGGAATGCAAAGCGATCCCAATTTTTTTTTTTAAGTACATCAACAGCAAGAGACTAAAGAAGGAGAGTATGGGCCCTTTAAAGGACAAGATGGGAGTCTTAATAAAAAATGATAATGACATAGCAAACAAACTAAATGAGTTTTTTTCAATGGTATTTACCAGAGAGAACCAATTGTTGGCCCTTCACAAAATCTCCACAAAGATAATGTCCCACTGCTAAATGCTTATTCATGTGAAGAGGTAGTCTGTGACCGATTAAAAAAGTTAAAGATTAATAAGTCACCTGGTCCCGATGGAATTCACCGGAGGGTTCTTATGGAGCTGATCGCTGAACTAGCAAGACCACTATTTTTGATCTTCATGGATTCTGTTAAATCGGGTATGGTTCCCAAAGACTGACGTATAGCGGAGGTAGTGCCGATATTCAAAAAGGGGAGCAAAGCTGAACCAGGTAATTATAGACCAGTTAGTCTTACATCTATAGTGAGGAAAGAATTGGAAGGTATTCTAAGGGACAGTATTCAAAAGTTCCTTGAAGCCAATAAGGTCATTAAAAGGAACCAACATGGATTTGTGAAGGACAGATCATGTCAAACCAACTTACTTGGCTTTTATGAAACAGTAAGTGCGAACCTTGATCAGGGTAAGGAGGTGGATGTAATCTTTTTAGACTTTGCCAAAACTTTCAACACAGTACCACACATGCGACTTATCTATAAGCTACAAGAAATAGGGCTAGGAAGCACAATATGCACTTGGGTCAGTAATTGGATAGATAATAGAGAGCAGCGCGTTGTGGTCAATGGATTATTTTCAAATTGGACTAAAGTACTAAGTGGTGTGCCCAAGGGTCTGTACTTGGATCACTTTTGTTCAACATTTTCATCAACGACCTAACAGTAGGTCTTGATAGCATGGTGTAAATTTTCGCAGACGATACCAAATTGTGTAAGGTTATAAATACGGAGGGGGATGCTGAGTCTCTTCAGAACGACTTAATTAAACTGGAAGCATGGACAGCAAAATGGAGAATGAGGTTCAACACAGACAAGTGTAAGGTAATGCACTGCGGGGGCAAGACCAAAAATAACACCTACATACTAAATGGGGTAATATTAGGGGATTCTGTACTGGAAAAAGACCTAGGGGTTCACATAGATAACAAATTAAGCAGCAGTACCCAAAGTAGGAGTGCAGCAAAGAAGGCTAATAAGATATTAGCATGCATAAAACGGGGAATTGATGCAAGGGACGAGAGTATTATACTCCCATTATATAAATCACTAGTGAGGCCACATCTTGAATACTATGTGCAATTTTGGGCACCATATTACAAAAAGGATATCCTGGAGCTAGAAAAGGTTCAGAGGCGGGCGACCAAACTAATTAAGGGCATGGAGACGCTGGAATACGAGGAAAGGCTTGCAAGGCTAGGCATGTTTACATTGGAAAAGAGGAGACTAAGAGGGGACATGATCAACATCTACAAATATATAGGGGGTCAATGCACAGAGCTTGCGAGGGACCTGTTTTCAATGAGACCAGCACAGAGGACACGTGGTCACTCGCTTAGGTGAGAGGAGAGGAGTTTCCGCACATTGAGGCGAAAATGTTTTTTCACAGTAAGGACAATACGTGTTTGGAATTCCCTGCCTACGAGAGTAGTAACGGCGAACTCAGTCAACACCTTTAAGAATGGGTTAGATAAACTCCTATTGGATAAAGATATTAAGGGTTATTGTGCGTAGGCACGCATTATAGTTAATATAACTAGTCCTAACATAAAAATAACTAGTCCTAAAATAAAATTGCATAGGAGACCACGAACAGGTTGAACTCAATAGACAATTGTCTTTTTTCAACCTTAGTTACTATATTACTAGTACTACCTGGTTGTCCCCTCCTGCAACTCCTCCACCATTCTATCCAAGCTTTGCTCGAGATTGTGAATATCCCTCAGTCTTGTCTTGGTTTACTCTAGATCAGTTACCTGGGCACTTGCTTCAGATTACCTGAGTGTGTTTTCATCCCTCCCACTAAAACTATCATCATTAGTGTGGCTGCTGCTATCTATTTAAATATTTACATTTGTTCTGCAGCAGGGAATGTAATTTACATGGTATATGCCAGTTAGTATTTATTTATATCACTGTCCATGCACAGTCTTATGTACAAAACGTAGCTACGAATTTTGTCACCAGGTGGTGCAGTTGCAATACAAATTAGTTGAATAGCATTACAATTGTTCAGTGTGTCCTCCATTGTGGTCAACAACAGTTTCCATTTTGAAAAACAGCATTCTCTATAGCAGAGTGTAACATGTCAGGTGGAATAGCCAGTGCAAGAGATCTCATGCTGTCTTTCAAATCAGACACTAGTTCTTTTTTTTCTTTAAAAAAAACACACAAAAAAACAACAATCAAAAGTCACATGAGGTAATCAAGTAATCAAGTCCACTAATCAAGACTGGTGTAATAAAAAACTAAAACTTGAACCACTCCTTTTAACTTAATGAACAAATAAAGAGGTTTCAGTGAGCAATAGTCTTTGGTGAAAATAGGAAAGTTGTAAGAAAAGGGTCAGAAAATAGGAATTTGATACCTACCTGTAATTCCTTTTCTCGTAGTGCGTAGTGGATACTGGGAACTGTACTTTAGGACTGTGGGGTATAGATTGGGTCCGTAGGAGCCTGGCACTTTAAGAAATTAACAGTGTGTGCTGGCTCCTCTCCTCTATGCCCCTCCTGCAGACTCAGTCTAGGAAAATTGTGCCAGAGGAGACGGACATACCTTAAGAGAAGAAAATACACATAAACAGTGGTGAGGTAACGAACCAACACACAACAATAAAGGGATAGCAATGCTAACCAAAACAGAAGGTAGTAACGCTAACAACAAGATCAGCAAGGCTAATCAAACATGGATCAGGGACAGCAACAGCAGACCCAACCAAGAACACTTATAACATAGTAAGCAGGAAAAACGAAGCACTGAGGCGGGCGCCCAGTATCCACTACGAACTACAGAAAAGGAATTACCGGTAGGTATCAAACTCCTATTTTCTCTTAAGTCCTAGAGGATGCTGGGGACTCCGTAAGGAGACCATGGGGATAGACGGGCTCCGCAGGAGACATGGGCACTAAGAAAGAACTTTAGGTATGGGTGTGCACTGGCTCCTCCCTCTATGCCCCTCCTCCAGACCTCAGTTGATTACTGTGCCCAGAGGAGACTGGGTGCATTACAGGGAGCTCTCCTGAGTTTTCCTGAAAATAAAGTATTTTGTTAGGTTTTTTATTTTCAGGGAGCTCTGCTGGCAACAGACTCCCTACAGCGAGGGACTGAGGAGAGAGAAACAGACCTACTTTAATGTCAGGCTCTGTTTCTTAGGCTACTGGACACCATTAGCTCCAGAGGGAACGGAACGCAGGTCTCACCCCGCCGTTCGTCCCGGAGCAGCGCCGCCGTCCTCCTCGCAGAGCCGGAAGATAGAAGCCGGGTGAGTATGAGAAGAAAGAAGACTTCAAAGGTGGCAGAAGACTTCAGATCTTCACTGAGGTAACGCACAGCGATAGCGCTGTGCGCCATTGCTCCCACACAGCACACACACAGCAGTCACTGTAAGGGTGCAGGGTGCAGGGGGGGAGCCCTGGGCAGCAATAAGGACCTCCTAACTGGCAATATATATATATATATATATATATATATATATATACAGGCTGGGCACTGTATATAAAAGAGATCCCCCGCCAGTTTTGAATATTTCAGCGGGACCGAAGCCCGCCGCTGATGGGGCGGAGCTTGTTCCTCAGCACTCACCAGCGCCATTTTCTCCACAGCACACCGCTGAGAGGAAGCTCCCCGGACTCTGCCCTGCTTACCACGGTGAAAGAGGGTTTTAAAGAAGGGGAGGGGGGGGGGCACATAGGCCCTCATTCCGAGTTGTTCGCTCGCTAGCTGCTTTTAGCAGCTTTGCACACGCTAAGCCGCCGCCCTCTGGGAGTGTATCTTAGCATAGCAGAATTGCGAACGAAAGATTAGCAGAATTGCGAATAGAAATTTCTTAGCAGTTTCTGAGTAGCTCGTGACTTACTCTGCCACTGCGATCAGTTCAGTCAGTTTCGTTCCTGGTTTGACGTCACACACATGCCCAGCGTTCGCCCAGCCACTCCCCCGTTTCTCCGTTTTTTCCTGACACGCCTGCTTTTTTTCGCACACTCCCAGAAAACGGCCAGTTTCCGCCCAGAAACACCCACTTCCTGTCAATCACACTACGATCAGCAGAACGATGAAAAATCTTCGTTATGCCGTGAGTAAAATACCAAACTTTTGTGCTTATTTACTTGGCGCAGACGCAATGCGAACATTGCGCATGCGCAGTTTGTGACTTATCGCACCGATGCGAAGAAAAAGAACGAGCGAACAACTCGGAATGAGGGCCATAATTTGGCGCAAATAAGATAAATACAGCGCTATCTGGGTAAACATACTGTGTTTTTTCCTGGTTCATTGGCGCTGGGTGTGTGCTGGCATACTCTCTCTCTGTCTCTCCAAAGGGCCTTGTGGGGGAACTGTCTTCAGATAAGAGGATTCCCTGAGTGTGTGGTGTGTCGGTACGCGTGTGTCGGCATGTCTGAGGTAGGCTTTCCTAATGAGGAGGTGGAGCAAATAAATGTGGTGTCTCCGTCGGCAACACCGACACCTGAATGGGTGGATATGTGGAATGTGTTAAGTGCTAATGTAAATTTATTGCACAAAAGGTTGGACAAAGCTGAGTCCAGGAATTATGCACAGAGTCAGGCCCTGCCTGCCCCTATGTCGCAGGGACCCTCGGGGTCTTAAAAGCACCCACTATCCCAAATAGTAGACACTAATACCAACACAGATTCTGACTCTAGTGTCGACTACGATAATGCAAACTTACAGCCAAAATTGGCTAAAAGTATTCAATATATGATTATTGCAATAAAGGATGTTTTGCATATCACAGAGGAACCCCCGGTCCCTGACACGAGGGTACACATGTATAAGGAAAAGAAACCTGAGGTAACATTTACTCCTTCTCATGAGCTGAACGAGTTATTTGAAAAGGCTTGGGAATCTCCAGACAAGAAACTGCAGATTCCCAAAAGGATTCTTATGGCGTATCCTTTCCCGATCAAGGACAGGATACGGTGGGAATCCTCCCCAAGGGTAGACAAAACGTTGACACGCTTATCCAAAAAGGTAGCACTGCCATCCCAAGATACGGCTACCCTCAGGGACCCTGCTGATCGCAAGCAGGAGGCTACATTAAAGTCCATTTACACGCACTCTGGTACCTTACTCAGACCGGCGATAGCGTCGGCGTGGGTTTCTAGCACTGTAGCAGCGTGGACTGATACCTTATCGGCAGATTTGGATACCCTGGATAGGAATACCATTTTGTTAACCCTGGGTCATATTAAAAATGCTGTCTTATATATGAGGGATGCTCAAAGAGACATTGGCCTACTGGGTTCTAGAGTCAATGCTATGTCCATTTCTGCTAGACGAGTCCTATGGACCTGGCAATGGACAGGTGATGCCGACTCAAAAAGGCATATGGAGGTTTTACCTTATAGAGGTGAGGAATTGTTTGGGGACGGTCTCTCGGACCTGGTCTCCACAGCTACGGCAGGTAAATCAAATTTTTTGCCTTATATTCCCTCACAGCCTAAGAAAGCGCCACATTATCAAATGCAGTCCTTTCGGTCAAATAAAAACAAGAGAGCACGAGGATCGTCCTTTCTTGCCAGAGGTAAGGGCAGAGGGAAACAGCTGTCAACCACAGCTAGTTCCCAGGAGCAGTCCTCCCCGGCCTCTACAAAATCCACCGCATGACGCTGGGGCTCCGCTGAGGGAGTCTGCCCCAGTGGGGGCACGTCTTCGACTTTTCAGCCACATCTGGGTTCACTCACAGGTGGGTCCATGGGCAATGGAAATTGTCTCCCAGGGTTACAAGCTGGAATTCGAAGAGGTGCCCCCTCGCCGGTTTTTCAAATCGGCCCTACCAGCTTCTCCCCCAGAGAGGGAGATAGTTTTAAATGCAAGTCAGAAATTGTGTCTTCAACAGGTGGTAGTCAAAGTTCCCCTGCTTCAACAAGGGAGGGGGTATTACTCAACCCTATTTGTAGTCCCCAAACCGGACGGTTCGGTCAGACCCATTTTAAATTTAAAATCCTTGAACCTATACTTGAAAAGGTTCAAGTTCAAGATGGAATCACTCAGAGTGGTCATCGCCAGCCTACAAGGGGGGGGGTTTATGGTATCCCTGGACATAAAGGATGCATACCTTCATTTTCCCATATATCCACCTCATCAGGCGTACCTGAGATTTGCGGTGCAGGATTGTCATTACCAATTTCAGACGTTGCCGTTTGGGCTTTCCACGGCCCGAGGATTTTCACCAAGGTAATGGCGGAAATGATGGTGCTCCTGCGCAAGCAGGGTGTCACAATTATCCCATACTTGGACGATCTCCTGATAAAAGCGAGATCACGAGAGCAGTTGTTGAACAGCGTGTCACTTTCACTGAAGGTGTTACTGCAACACGGCTGGATTCTCAATATCCCGAAGTCACAGTTAGTTCCTACGACTCGTTTGACCTTCTTAGGCATGATTCTGGATACGAACCAGAAAAGGGTTTATCTTCTGATAGAAAAGGCCCAGGAACTCATGACTCTGGTCAGGGACCTATTGAAGCCAAAATAGGTGTTGGTGCATCACTGCACTCGAGTCCTGGGAAAGATGGTGGCATCTTACGAGGCCATTCCTTTCGGCAGGTTCCATGCGAGGACTTTCCAATGGGACCTACTGGACAAGTGGTCCGGGTCACATCTACAGATTCATCGGTTGATCACCCTGTCCCCCAGGGTATCTCTCCTGTGGTGGCTGCAGAGTGCTCACCTTCTGGAGGGTCGCAGATTCGGCATTCAGGACTGGGTTCTGGTGCCCACGGACGCGAGCCTCCGAGGTTGGGGAGCAGTCACATAAGGAAGAAGCTTCCAAGGTCTTTGGTCAAGTCAAGAAACTTGTCTTCACATCAACGTCCTGGAACTGAGGGCCATATACAACGCCCTTCGTCAAGCGGAGACTTTGCTTCGCGACCTACCGGTTCTGATCCAGTCAGACAACATCACCGCAGTAGCTCATGTAAACCGCCAATGCGGCACAAGGAGCAGAATGGCAATGGCGGAAGCCACCAGGATTCTTCGCTGGGCGGAAAATCATGTGGGCGCACTGTCAGCAGTATTCATTCCGGGAGTGGACAACTGGGAAGCAGACTTCCTCAGCAGACACAATCTACATCCAGGAGAGTGGGAACTTCATCAGGAAGTCTTCGCACAGATTGCAAGTCAGTGGGGCCTACCCCAGATAGACATGATGGCGTCCCGCCTAAACAAAAAACTACAGAGGTATTGCGCCAGGTCAAGAGACCCTCAGGCGGTGGCAGTGGACGCCCTAGTAACACCGTGGGTGTTCCAGTCAATCTATGTGTTTCCTCCTCTTCCTCTCATCCCCAAGGTGTTGAGAATAATAAGGAAAAGAGGAGTACAGACAATTCTCATTGTTCCAGATTGGCCACGAAGGGCCTGGTATCCGGATCTGCAGGAGATGCTCACAGAAGATCCGTGGCCACTTCCTCTAAGACAGGACCTGTTACAACAGGGGCCCTGTCTGTTCCAAGACTTACCGCGGCTGCGTTTGACGGCATGGCGGTTGAATGCCGGATCCTAGCGGAAAAGGGCATTCCGGATGAGGTTCCTACTCTGATAAAGGCTAGGAAGGACGTGACAGCTAAACATTATCACCGTATATGGCGGAAGTATGTTTCTTGGTGTGAGGCCAGGAATGCTCCTACGGAAGAATTCCATCTGGGCCGTTTCCTTCACTTCCTACAAACTGGAGTGAATTTGGGCCTAAAATTAGGCTCCATTAAGGTTCAGATTTCGGCCCTATCCATTTTCTTTCAGAAGGAATTAGCTTCTCTCCCAGAAGTACAGACTTTTGTGAAGGGAGTGCTGCATATTCAGCCTTCTTTTGTACCTCCGGTGGCGCCTTGGGACCTTAACGTGGTGTTGAATTTCCTTAAGTCGCACTGGTTTGAACCACTTAAAACAGTGGAATTAAAATATCTCACTTGGAAAGTGGTCATGTTGTTAGCCTTGGCTTCGGCTAGGCGAGTGTCGGAATTGGCGGCTTTGTCTCATAAAAGCCCCTATCTGGTTTTCCATATGGATAGAGCGGAATTGCGGACCCGTCCTCAATTCTTGCCTAAGGCGGTTTCATCTTTTCATATGAACCAACCTATTGTGGTGCCTGTGGCTACACGTGACTTGGACGATTCCGAGTCCCTTGATGTGGTCAGGGCTTTGAAATTTACGTAGCAGGAACGGTTAGAGTTAGAAAAACACAAGCACTGTTTGTCTTGTATGCAGCCAACAAGGTTGGCGCTCCTGCTTCAAAGCAGACGATTGCTCGCTGGATCTGTAACACGATTCAGCAGGCTCATTCAATGGCTGGATTGCCGTTACCAAAATCAGTTAAGGCCCCTTCCACTAGGAAGGTGGGCTCTTCTTGGGCGGCTGCCCGAGGGGTCTCGGCATTACAATTGTGCCGAGCCGCTACTTGGTCGGGTTCAAACACATTTGCAAAGTTCTACAAGTTTGATACCCTGGCTAAGGAGGACCTCATGTTTGCTCAGTCGGTGCTGCAGAGTCATCCGCACTCTCCCGCCCGTTTGGGAGCTTTGGTATAATCCCCATGGTCCTTACGGAGTCCCCAGCATCCTCTAGGACGTAAGAGAAAATAAGATTTTAAACCTACCAGTAAATCTTTTTCTCCTAGTCCGTCGAGGATGCTGGGCGCCCATCCCAAGTGCGGACTACTTCTGCAAGACTTGTATATAGTTTTGCTTACATAAGGGTATTGTTACAGTTTTTCATCAGTCTCGGACTGATGCTGTGTTGTTTCATACTGTTAACTGGTTCGTATATCCCAAGTTATACGGTGTGAATGGTGTGGGCTGGTATGAATCTTGCCCTTGGATTAACAAAAATCCTTAACTCGTACTGTCCGTCTCCTCTGGGCACAGTTTCTCTAACTGAGGTCTGGAGGAGGGGCATAGAGGGAGGAGCCAGTGCACACCCATACCTAAAGTTCTTTCTTAGTGCCCATGTCTCCTGCGGAGCCCGTCTATCCCCATGGTCCTTACGGAGACCCCAGCATCCTCTACGGACTAGGAGAAAAAGATTTACCGGTAGGTTTAAAATCTTATTTTCTCTAACGTCGTAGTGGATACTGGGAACTGTACTTTAGTACCGCCGGGAAGTCCCAAAGCTCTCAAAATGGGTGGGAGAGTGCTGAGACCTCTGCAAAACTGCCTGACCAAACTGAAGGTCATTCCTGGCCAAGGTGTCAAACCTGTAGAACTTCACAAACCAGACCAAGTAGCTGCATGGCACAACTGTAAGGCCGAGACACCCCAGGCAGCGACCCAGGAAGAACCCACTGACCTAATGGAGTGGGCCTGGATAGAAGCTGGCAGCGGCAAAGCTGCCGAAGTATAGGCTTGTTGAATTGTCAACCTGAGCCAACGAGCAATGGACTGAATAGAAGCAGGACGACCAATCTTGGTAGCGTCATAAAGGACAAAAAATTAGTAAGCTTTTCTGTGACGAGCAGTCCTCGACGTAAATTGTCAAAGCCCTCACTACATCCAAGGACTTTGGAGCAATTGATGGGTTGATTTACGTGAAAAGCCAACACTACTTTTGGCAAAAACTGCAGGCGAGTCCTGAGTTCCGCCCTGTCCTCGTGAAATATCAAATACGGGCTCTTACAAGATAAGGTCCCCAATTATGAAACACGTCTTGCCGAGGCCAATGCCAGCAACATGACAGTCTTCCACGTTAGATATTTAAATTCCACCCTTTGTAAGAGTTCAAACCAATCCGATTGGAGAAAATTTGAGACTACATTTCGATCCCACGGAGCCGTGGGAGGGACGAAGGGTGGTTGAATGTGAAGAACCCCCTTCAGAAAACTTCTGTCAAAACAGGAAGTTGTTTTTGGAAGAAGATGGAGAGAGCCGAAATCTGGACTTTGATGGAGCCTAACCTTAGGCCCTTATCTACTCCTGCTTGTAGGAAGAGTAGAAAACGACCAAGTCGAAACTCCGCAGGAGCATATTTTCTACCTTCACACCAGGAGACATATTTCTTCCAGATACGGTGGTAGTGTTTCAACTAGACCACATTCCGGGCCTGGACCATCGTGGAAATCACCTTGGAGGGGAGACCTTTTCTGGCTAGAATTCTCTCAACCTCCAAGCCATTAAACAAAGCCACTGTAAGTCTGGATAGATGAATGGTACTTGTTGAAGAAGGTCTTTGAGCAGCGGCCAGGGTTCCTCCAGAGACATGGTCAGGAGGTCCGCATGCCAGGCCCGTTGAGGCCAATCCGGGGCAATCAGAATTGCCTGAACGCTTTCCCTTTTGAGTCTTTTTAGAACTCTTGGAATGAGAGGGATTGGAGGAAACAGGTACACAAACCGGTACGTCCACGGTGCCGTCAGACTGTCCACAGCAGCCGCCTGCGGATCCCTTGTTCTGGAACAGTAATGCCGGAGCTTCTTGTTAAGACGAGAAGCCATCTGGTCTACTTGCGATAGCCCCACCTGTGAACTAGCTGTTGAAACACCTGAGGATGAAAGCCCCATTTCCTCGGATGGAGGTCGTGCCTGCTGAGGAAGTCCACTTCCCAGTTGTCAACTCCTGGAATGAATACGGCTGAGATGGCCCTTGCATTGGCCTCCGCCCATAGGCGTATCCTTGACACCTCTTGCATTGCAGCCCTGTTTCTTGTTCCTCCCTGTTGGTTTATGTATGCCACCGCTGTGGTGTTGTCCGACTGTACTTGAATGGCTTGATGCCTGAGAAGAGAGGAGGCCTGCAGAAGGGCTTTGTAAGTTGCCCTGAGTTCAAGTACATTTATGGGAAGTGCAGATTCCTGAGTTGATAGCTTCCCCTGGAATTGGGCCCCTTGGGTCTCTGCCCCCCAACTTCGGAGGCTAGCATCCATTGTTAGCAGTATCCATGACTGGGGACAGAAACTCTGACCCTCCACAAGGTGAGGGACTTGTAGCCACCACAACAGGGAAATCCGTGCTCTTGGCGACAGAGACACAAGCTGGTGCATGTGTAGGTGAGACCCTGACCACTTGTTCAGTAAACCCAGTTGGAAAGGACACGCATGGAACCTACCGTATTGGATTGCCTCGTATGAGGCCACCATCTTTCCCAGTAGATGAATGCAAAGGTGGACCGAGATCCTGCGAGGTTTGAGGACCGAGTGAACCATAGCTTGGATTGCCAGAGCCTTGTCCATGGGAAGGTATACCTTCTGAGATACTGTGTCCAGTATCATTCCTAGGAACTGAATTCCCTCTGATGGTTCCAGTTGAGACTTCTGGAAATTTAAGACCCACCCGTGGTCTGTAAACAGACGCGTAGTCAAATCTATGGCGTGTAGCAGACATTCTCTGGACACAGCTTTTATCAGGAGATCGTCCAAATAGTGAACAATATTCACTCCCATCCTGCGCAATTGCAGCATCATCTCTGCCATGACTTTTGTGAACACCCTTGGAGCTGTGGAAAGACCAAAGGGTAACGCCTGAAATTGGAAGTGGCGGTCCAGTATAGTGAACCTGAGGTAAGCCTGATGAGGAGGCCATATGGGGATGTGTAGATACGCATCCTTGATATCCATGGATGCCAGGAACTCTCCTTCCTCCAAGCCATAGACCACCGCCCGTAGGGATTCCATCTTGAACTTGAACACACGTAGGTACGGGTTCAGAGATCTGAGGTTTAGTATTGGGTTTACCGAACCATCCAGTTTCGGTACAACAAACAGTTGAATAAAAACCCCTGTTGTGAGACAGGGGAGGCACTGGAACAATAACCCCTGTTAGCAGTAGCTTTTTTATGGCGTCTTGCAAGGTAACCCTTGCTACAGGTGAAGCTGGTAAGCTTGACTTGAAGAATCTGAGAGGGGGTAGCTCTTGAAATTCTAACCGGTACCCTTGTGATATGAGGTCCCTCACCCAAAGGTCCTGGCAGGATTTTGTCCAGACATGGGTGAAGCGTTGAAGGCGAGCACCTACCTGAAAGTCGCCTTGCCATTGGGGCCAACCGTCATGCGGAGGGCTTAGTGGAGGATGATCCAGAGGTCTGGTCCAGGGATGCAGCAGCTGCGGGCTTACGGAACTTACCTCTGTTGCCTCTAGAAGCATTTGAGGCACCTCTGGCTCTGCCCCTGAATCTGGCCACACGAAAGGACTGCAGAGAAGGCCTGGGATAGGGATGTCCAGCAGGAGGCGCAGCAGACACCAGATAGGTAGACTTCCCCACCGTTGCCTGAGATATCCATTTGTTCAGTCGTTCCTCAAATAAGGCCTCGCCTGTAAAAGGAAGATTCTCTACGCCTTTTTTGGAATCAGCATCTGCTGACCACTGTCGCAGCCACAAGACCCTGCGGGGCGAGACCGCCATAGCCGTGGTACGGTCATTGATGAGACACAATTATTTAATAGCCTCCCTCATACAGTTAGCAGCATCTGGGATATGATGCAGCAGTGTCATGACGTCCTCCTGAGGGAGAGAGTCAAACCCTTGTATAACATTATCAGACCATTTTACCATGGCCCTTGAAATCCAGCCGCATGCAATAGTGGGTCTCTGAGCAACTCCCACTGCAGTATATATGGATTTGAGAGTAGTCTCAATCCTTGAGGGAGATAGCCCCAGGTACAGGTAATACCAATTTACGTGACAGTCTGGACACTGACGTATCCACTGCCAGGGGAATTTCCCAAATTTTTCTATCCTCAGAAGGAAAAGGGAAGGAATTCAATAACCGCTGAGGGGTCTTGAATTTTTTGTCAGGGTTGACCCATGCCCCCCTGGAAAGTGAGTTTAACTCCTTAGAGACAGGGAAGGTAGCCGAGGATTTTTGTTTTATATTAAAAAATAATTCCTTTTCTGGTTCTGATTCCTTATCCGGTATGTTGAGTACATCCCTAATGGAATATATCAGGGCCTCAACACCCGGGGCAGAGCATTGTCCTCTTCCATGTCAATATCCCCCTCATCTAGCTCTGGTAATTTAGTATCAGAGTCAGATTGGAGAATCTGTGGAAGGGAGCGTTTATGTGAGACCAACAGAGGGGGCCAGGCCTGCCATCAGGGGGGTGCTGCGGGCACAATAGTCCCGGGCCCGGCCTCTCTAACAGAGAGGAGAGGGCCCGGGCCACTCATGCCGCCGTCCGCCCGCCGCTCTGCTCCGCCCCTTTTCGTGCCCGAGATCTGACTGTCACAGGAGGGGGAGAGGACGTTGGAAGCATCAATTGTAAGTGTCCCTCCCAAAATGGCCGCCACCTCATAGGAGACAGTTATTAAAGATACTAGAGGAGGCTCCTCTAGTATCTTTAATAACTATCTCCTTTTATACATAATTATAAACAAAGCATGTATATATATTCTGTAAAAATGACTAGTGACAATATACACACATAACATAAAATGTGATAAAAATGCTGACCTGTGATTCTGACGCTGTGTGTATATTGTCACTAGTCATTTTCACAGAATATATACATGCTTTGTTTATAATTATGTATTGTATGTTTTGATATTATTTGTTATATTTGTTGCAATGCTGACACGGTTCCCATGGTTACTGTACATGCCTCTGTGCCCACAGCCGCTGCGGGATGACGTCCGGCCGCATGATGACGTCACGTCCGGATTCGGCGGCAGGACGCGACCGGAAGTGCGGGGTCCGCGGCTCTGGCCGGCGTCACCGCGATAGAGGTTGGCGCTCCATGGGCTGGTAAGGTATTTAAATGTTTGCTTGGCACTGTTTGCACTTGTGTGTTGGTTTTCCTGGAGAAGGGGGTGCATCCCCCGAAACGTTGAAATTAAGGTAAACACATGCTGGTTTGTTTCACCTGACTTCTTAAGCCTCAGGGTGTCGCCTACTTTTCTGGAAATATTGGGGCGGCAAACACCCCCAGGCACCACTGGGGAGGGTTAGATTTAGCTGCTGGTGGGGGAAAGGTTAGGGTTAGTCTGCGGGGAAGGGAAAGTTAGGGCTAGGCTGCGGCAAGGGAGGGTTATGTATAGGCACCACTGGGGAGGGTTAGATTTAGCTGCTGGTGGGGGGAAGGTTAGGGCTAGTCTGCAGGTAAGGGAAAGTTAGGGTTAGGCTGCGGGAAGGGAAGGTTAGATATAGACACCACCGGGGAGGGTTAGGGTTAGGCTGCTGGTAGGGGGTGGAAGGTTAGGGCTAGGCTGTGGGAAGGAAGGGTTAGGGTTAGGAGGGTAGGGGGGACGGTAAGTATACTTACGCCTCCCCTGACAGGATTCCCTGTATCAGGATGCTGCCGTTGGTCTTCTGACCTCCGGCATCCAAAACGGCGAGCAAGCGTATCACACCCAAACACACGTGTTCATTTGTGGGGTAAAAAAAGTAACATTACTGTTAATTAGTGGCTTTATATTAACACCAGCTGTATTTAGCTGTCAATGAGAAACTGAATCATCGATGAGCAATAAAATGTAGAAAATTTACCAGCGCTTTCCCCAGAATACTAGCGTGAGAAACCTGAACCAGTTTCAATACTAAAACAAAAAAGTTATTTTGCCTGTGTACTGTATCTTTCATTTGTTTTGATGATATTTCAATATATCTTTTCATGGTGAAATGAATAGAAACAAGGATGGCCCACCCTGACGGCACAGTTCTCCTCAAGGGCTCAAATCATAAGAATTGTCCAAGTGACGAATGTTTTCACTTCACAACATAAGCAACCTCCCGCGGCAACGCGTTTCGTGATCTGCATATTTCTCTGAGAAAGTTTTATTTGAAGATTATGGGCAACTTCCTGAATGTAATATATTTTTTTCCTCCTCTGTGAATACATACTGAAAATGTGCTCATGATTTGTCTGAAGAATATATTCCTCTTCGCAGTCACATGGCTGAATTCTGAAGTCTCTTAACCCATACTTGCCTACCCTCCCGGAATAGCCGAGAAGTTCCTGAAAATCGGGTGACCCTTCTGGCCCCCCGGAAGGGTGGGCAAGCCTCCCGTTTTCCCTGTCAGGCCTTCTACTCTCCCCCTCGGGCTACCCACAGAAGAAAACTAGTGGGCGGCGGAGGGGAGCCTAGTTTCTCGGCACTGTATAGTAGGGGGCGGAGCCACGATGACGCGATCGTGATGTCACGCCCCCCATGCCGCCGACCACGCCCCCATGCACCTACAACGCTGCCTCCTCCCGGAGGAGGGGGCAGCAAGGTAGGCAAGTATTTCTTAACCCCATGCCCCCCCATGGTTAGATACAACCCATATTCAGATATGCGAATTTTATGTGCAGAAACTCAGGGGTATATTCATGAAACAGTGAAAAGAGTGGAGAAGTGAGCCAGTGGAGAAGTTGCCCATGGCAACCAATCAACTGCTCTGTATGATTTTATAGTATGCAAATTATAAATGTTACTTAAATTCTGATTGGTTCTTCTCCACTGCCTCACTTCTCACTGCTTCATGAATAGACCCCATAATCCAGGGGGTAAATGTACCTTAGTTTCTGAAACAGAGAAGTGGTAAATGTTGCCAATAGCAACCAAAACGTGATTGACAACATCTGATTGGTTGCTATGGGCAACATCACTAATTCTCTGTTTTAGAAGCTTTAGTAAATTTACCCCAAGGTATTTGAGCAGTGTACCCATCTAATTCAGCTAATACTAGTTTTAGAATAAAGCGTCTTTAGTAAAATCTCTCAGGCGCTGCTTAGGGAAAGAGATGAATAAAAAAATAGGATTTTGCAGGTAAAATAAAGCACAATTTATTAGTTTAAAAAAAAACCCATATGGATAAGATAGTGCTGGAATAAGTGCAGTGATTGCAGTGACAGATACTTTTGTGTTTTGTCATGTCTCCCTGCATTGTCTTTGCATAGCCGCTTCATAATGAAATAAAATATGTAACTAGAATATAACAGAAGCCACAGAGGAGATCTGATAGCGCTGAGACAGCTTCGGGGTTTCACAACGTCACAGAAATGTCCAGGAGAGACACGCTAGCTAATCTTTTCATTTCAGAGAAGCCATAAAAAAGACTGCCCTCAGGCTATGCGATTTCCAGTGACTGAGACGTGGTTTGTGTAGCAACATATTCTAGTAGGGATTGTTTTATATTATGACACACCAGATGCCGCTTCCTATTAAAGCCTTTCTGGAATCAAAGTGATGGACATCTAAAATAAAAAACAAACAATCACTGAGAACTTTATCAGTTTATTGGAATATACTTGAATGCTTGAAGTTGTAATGCCGGCACTGTTAAAATGCTGTAAATCGCATTATCAACATGTCGGCATTCCATGTCCGACCTCACACTGTCCAAACTGTGAGTGTCGACATTTTAACTGTCAATATGCCCACTAGCCACTACATGCCAGATATGCCATTTCCACATTACCAGTTAAGAGCGTTACATTGTTCAGCCCCTGGATATATTAAATTTGTTTTATATAGTGGCATTCTTCAACTATATAACTCTCAGTCTGTGGCTTCCTGCTGCCCCCATTCCCCTCCTCACATCATGTCACTGCCCCTGTCACATGCAGCCCTGTCCTCACTAACACATCACTCATCTCCTGATATACTCTGTGCTGCTGGGGGACCCTGCTCTTCCCACTATACAACTCTCAGTCTGTGACTTCCTGCTGCCTCCATTCCTCTCCTCACATCATGTCACCGCCCCTGTCACATGCAGCCCTGTCCTCACTGACACATCACTCATCTCCTGATATACTCTGTGCTGCTGAGGACCCTGCTCCTCCCAGTATATAACTCTCAGTCTGTGGCTTCCTGCTGACCCCATTCTGCTTTTCACATCATGTCATTGCTCCTGTCACATGCAGCCCTGTCCTCACTGACACATTACTCATCTCCTGATATACTCTGTGCTGCTGGGGACCCTGTTCCTCCCACTATATAACTCTCAGTCTGTGGCTTCCTGCTGACCCCATTCCCCTCCTCACATCATGTCACTGCCTCTGTCACATGCAGCCCTGTCCTCACTGACACATCACTCATCTCCTGATATACTCTGTGCTGCTGGAGACCCTGCTCCTGTCAATATATAACTCTCAGTCTGTGGCTTCCTGCTGCCTCCATTCCCCTCCTCACATCATGTCACTGCCCCTGTCACATGCAGCCCTGTCCTCACTGACACATCACTCATCTCCTGATATACTCTGTGCTGCTGTGGACACTGCTTCTCCCACTACATAACTCTCAGTCTGTAACTTCCTGCTTCCTCCATTCCCCTCCTCACATCATGTCACTGCCCGTGTCATAAGCAGCCCTGTCCTCACTGACACATCACTCATCTCCTGATATACTCTGTGCTGCTGGGGAACCCTGCTCCTCCCACTATACAACTCTCAGTCTGTGGCTTCCTGCTGCCTCCATTCCCCTCCTCACATCATGTCACTGCCTCTGTCACATGCAGTCCTGTCCTCACTAACACATCACTCATCTCCTGATATACTCTGTGCTGCTGGGGACCCTGCTCCTACCACTATATAACTCTCAGTCTGTGGCTTCCTGCTGCCCCCATTCCCCTCCTCATATCATTTCACTGACCCCGTCACATGCAGCCCTGACCTCACTGACACCTCCTCTCCTGATATACTCTGTGCTGCTGGGCAGAGGCGTAGCTAGGGTTTTTGGAGCCCAGGGCAAGATGGAAAATGGTGCCCCCCCCCCCCCCAAAAAAAAACAAAAACCTAACAAAAGAAGCTTGTGCGTGCGCCGAAAAAATGGGCGTGGCCACACACCGGAAGGGGTGTGGCCACGCACCAGAAGGGGTGTGGCCACTGAAAATGGCACACAGTGCCAGTTACATTGCCCCACAGTGCCAGATACAATGCCCCACAGTGCCAGATACATGCTCCACAGTGCCAGATACATTGCCCCACAGTGCCAGTTACAGTGCCAGATACATTGTCCCACAGTGCCAGATACATTGTCCCACAGTGCCAGTTACATTGCCCCACTGTGCCAGTTACATGCCCCGCTGTGCCAGATACATTGCCCCACAGTGCCAGATACATTGCCCCACAGTGCCAGTTACATTGCCCCACAATGCCAGTTACATTGCCCCACAGTGCCAGATACATTGCCCACTGTGCCAGATACATGCCTCACTGTGCCAGATACATGCCCACAGTGCCAGTTACATTGCCCCACTGTGCCAGTTACATTGCCCCACTGTGCCAGTTACATGCCCCGCTGTGCCAGATACATTGCCCCACAGTGCCAGATACATTGCCTCACAGTGCCAGTTACATTGCCCCACAGTGCCAGATACATTGCCCACTGTGCCAGATACATGCCCCACTGTGCCAGATACATGCCCACTGTGCCAGATACATGCCCACTGTGCCAGATACATGCCCCACTGTGCCAGATACATGCCCCACTGTGCCAGATACATTGCCCCATAGTGCCAGATACATGCCCCACTGTGCCAGATACATTGCCCCACAGTGCCAGATACATGCCCCACTGTGCCAGATACATTGCCCCACTGTGCCAGATACATTGCCCCACAGTGCCAGATACATTGCCCCACTGTGCCAGATACATTGCCCCACAGTGCCAGATACATTGCCCCACAGTGCCAGATACATTGCCCCACTGTGCCCGATACATTGCCCCACTCATAGGTGTGCGCAGGGGGGGTGCCTGGTGCGCACAGGCACCCCCTAATGTCTGGCACCCCGATCTCACATGCCTGATGCAGTGATCGCCGAGCAGGCGGATTACTGTCCCCTCTGCGCTGCACCCTGTCAGGACTGTATTACTGACCGGACGCCTGGGTTAATCAAGGGTGCCACTGCCACCGGCTTTCAAACTCCCGGCTCCACCTCAATGTACAAAACCAGAGTGATGTGACGTGATGACATCATGCTGCTCGCACGCCCACCCGCCACACCCGCCACATGCCCACCTTTCTCCTTCTATGCTATGCCAACGCCAGCCACTTATGAGGATCAGCAGGCAGCCTGCGTTCCTCTTAGGAAGACCAATTCAATACAGGCAGGCGGTCGGCAGCAGCATTGACACGTCACTCGCGTTTCCAGCAGCAGCAGTACTAGTCTGCGACTGTCAGTGTCAGTGAGTGACTGGCATGTAAGTAAGCTGCTGCAGCTTGCAGGGGAAAGAAAGGGGGAGCCAGACCAGGCTGAGGAGGAGCAGGGTAATTGCAGTGAGTGCCATCAGGGGTATTTGTTTGGTGCACACCACAACATCTGACAATGCATCTGCATTATTAGGATTGGTACAAGGGTGGAAATTTTATACTGCGTCAATAGATGGTGCTAGACACGCCCAAAAGGCGGTGCTAGACAGACCCCTCCGACGGTGCACCCCCTAATAAAATGTGCTGCGCACGCCTATGGCCCCACTGTGCCAGATACATGCCCCACTGTGCCCCACTGTGCCAGATACATGCCCCACTGTGCCCCACTGTGCCAGATACATGCCCCACTGTGCCAGATACATACCCCACTGTGCCAGATACATGCCCCACTGTGCCAGATACATGCCCCACTGTGCCAGACACATGCCCCACTGTGCCAGATACATTGCTCCACTGTGCCAGATACATGCCCCACTGTGCCAGATACATTGCCCCACTGTGCCAGATACATGCCCCACTGTGCCAGATACATTGCCCCACAGTGCCAGATACATTGCCCCACTGTGCCAGATACATTGCCCCACTGTGCCAGATACATTGCCCCACTGTGCCAGATACATGCCCCACTGTGCCAGATACATGCCCCACTGTGCCCCACTGTGCCAGATACATGCCCCACTGTGCCAGATACATACCCCACTGTGCCCCACTGTGCCAGATACATGCCCCACTGTGCCAGATACATGCCCCACTGTGCCAGATACATGTCTACTGTGCCAGACACATGCCCCACTGTGCGCCTTCCCCTTCCCCCCCCGGTCACTCACCTGCTGTTGTATCTGTGAGGGGAGGAGAGCGCAGGGCAGCGCCTCTCCTTCCCCTCACTGCTCCCGGTCTCCGGCGGCTGTGTGGCGCCGGTTCGCCAGCCAATCAGAGCTCGCGGACCGGCAGCCAATCAGGAGCCGGTCTGCAAGCTCTGATTGGCTAACGCCGGAGACTGGACACACGCAGCGCTGCTGGCAGCGCTGTTAGTGCTCTGGCGGCGGTGAGGGGAGGGAGAGACGCTGCGCTCTCCTCCCCTCACATTTCGGCGTGATGGGGGCGAGTGGGGCATGATGCCCTGGCCGCCGGCGGCGCCCCCCTCTCCTGGGCCTGCCAAGGTGCCCAGGGCACGTGCCCCACTCACCCTACCCTTGTTACGCCTCTGCTGCTGGGACTCTGCTCCTCCCACTATATAACGCTCAGTCTGTGACTTCCCGCTGCCTCCATTCCCCTCCTCACATCATGTCACTGCCCCTGTCACATGCAGTCCGGTGGCCACTGACACATCACTCATCTCCTAAAATACTCTGTGCTGCTGGGGACAATACCTCTGTCACGTGCAGCCCTGTGCTCACTGACACATCATTCATCTCCTGATATACTCTGTGCTGCTGGGGACAATGTCACTGACACATGCAGCCCCGCCTTCAGTGAAATAGCAGTCACTACAACCTGTTCTCTCTCTGACCACTTGAAGACTGGGGTCATCTCAGTCAAACACAAAATATAAATGGAATTCAATAAAATGCTCAAGTGAAACTGAAGAAAGGCCCAATACTAAATTATATAATGCATGATAATTAAGGCCGCGTGTAAGAGAAAGTCACTCTGCATGGAAGCTCTGCCCAAAAAAATGTTACATAAATCCTTCCTTCTAGCTCTGAATGTTTCACGCTTGTATACAAATATAGTATCAAAGTGAAAGGATGGGCGCCCAGCCCTTCTTTGAATCTGCCTTATACCAAGTTGTGTGGCATAGACATCTGGCGTCTTGTGTTGTCGCAGCTGGGGTTGAACAAGTGAATCATTTACTGTGGGGACTAATATCTGGACTGTATACTGATATGTGTTCTTGTTTGATGTTGTTCGGTGTAGCCCTCTTAACACTACTGTATTTATATTAATTTATATTTTTATACAAATAGATACAGAGGGTCCTATTTATTAAAGTAACATTCCCTAAAAAATCACGTGGAAACGGCAGTAAGTTAGCGAAGCCAGGAGATATCACAATACGCAAGCAAACGCTGCAGACCGCAGTCTCCATTTTCCCCAGCAGGACTGCAGTCTGCCGCAACCAAGCTTCGCCCATTAGCTAACTGCCATATGCAGATGCGGCAAGCCATTGTAGCCTATGGGGTCTATTCAACTGAAGTCGGAATTAGCGCCAAGTCGGAAAAACGGCACTTTCCGACTTTTTTAGGTCGAATCAGGATTCGACCTATTCAACTCAGTGGCCGTTTTTCTGACTTGTCGGAAAACACGTGGATCGGCGGATTAGCCGCAGATCCACGTATTTTGTGGAATTTGCGGCCATTTCAAACAGGTTTTTGGCCCGTTTCGATAATGCTGATTCACTTCAAAAAAAGTCGGATCAGTATTGTCAAAAACGGGCAAAACCTGTCGGAAATGGCCGCAAATTGAATACTGAACTGTCGGATCCTCTTCGTCGGAGAGAATCTGGCAGGCATTGAATAAACCCCTATGTATTGAAATACTATAGGCCTGCCTATAATGTGGTGTCCGGTGTACACACACCCTGCCCCCATACATTATACTTACACCCTTTTCCCAAAGATTCTGCGCATGTGCAGTAGAGAATTCAGCAGGAATGTGGTACAGACGCCCAGTACATTAGGTCCCTGCTCCGTTGTAAAGGTGGCAGCGGCCGCCAGCCAATCCCGGCTCGCGGACCGGCTACAGCACCAATCAAAAGAAGGGGCGGCTTTTTAAAAATTTGCCGTGAGCTAATCACGGCTCTCGGACCGCGGGCCAATGAGAAGCTGCCAAGTGGCAGCTTCTCATTAGCTGGCGGTCCAGGAGCTGTGAATGGCGCACAATCGGCGCCAGATTCAAAGTGCGGCCTCGCTTCTTCTCAATAGCAGACGGTCCGTGAGCCAGTACTGTCTGGTGGCCGCTGCCAGCATTACACCGCAGCCGGGACCTGATGCTCCAGGCCACGGCCACTGAAGCAGGTGGTGAGATAGGGAGGGAGTGAGAGGAGCAGGGGGTGAGATGGGGAGGGGGTTAGAGGAGCAGGGGGTGAGATGGGGAGGGGGTGAGAGAATCAGAGGGTGAGTTGGAGTGAGAGAAGCAGGGGGTGAGATGGGGAGGGAGTGAGAGGTGCAGGGGGTGAGTTGGGGGAGTGAGAGAAGCAGGGGGCGAGATGGGGAGTGAGTGAGAGGAGCAGGGGGTGAGATGGGGAGGGTGTGAGAGAAGCAGGGGGTGAGATGGGGAGGGTGTGAGAGTAGCAGGGGGTGAGATGGGGAGGGTGTGAGAGAAGCAGGGGGTGAGATGGGGAGGGAGTGAGAGGAGCAAGGGGTGAGATGGGGAGGGTGTGAGAGAAGCAGGGGGTGAGATGGGGGAGTGAGAGAAGCAGGGGGTGAGATGGGGAGGGGGTGAGATGGGGGAGTGAGAGAAGCAGGGGGTGAGATGGAGGAGTGAGAGAAGCAGGGGGTGAGACGGGGGAGTGAGAGAAGCAGGGGGTGAGATGGGGGAGTGAGAGGAGCAGGGGGTGAGATGGGGGAGTGAGAGGAGCAGGGGGTGAGATGGGGAGGGTGTGAGAGAAGCAGGGGGTGAGATGGGGGAGTGAGAGAAGCAGGGGGTGAGATGGGGGAGTGAGAGAAGCAGGGGGTGAGATGGAGGAGTGAGAGAAGCAGGGGGTGAGATGGGGGAGTGAGAGAAGCAGGGGGTGAGACGGGGGAGTGAGAGGAGCAAGGGGTGAGATGGGGGAGTGAGAGGAGCAGGGGGTGAGATGGGGGAGTGAGAGGAGCAGGGGGTGAGATGGGGGAGTGAGAGGAGCAGGGGGTGAGATGGGGAGGGTGTGAGAGAAGCAGGGGGTGAGATGGGGGAGTGAGAGAAGCAGGGGGTGAGATGGGGGAGTGAGAGAAGCAAGGGGTGAGATGGGGGAGTGAGAGAAGCAGGGGGTGAGATGGAGGAGTGAGAGAAGCAGGGGGTGAGATGGGAGAGTGAGAGAAGCAGGGGGTGAGATGGGGGAGTGAGAGAAGCAGGGGGTGAGATGGGGGAGTGAGAGGAGCAGGGGGTGAGATGGGGGAGTGAGAGGAGCAGGGGGTGAGACTGGGGAGTGAGAGAAGCAGGGAGTGAGATGGGGGAGTGAGAGGAGCAGGGGGTGAGATGGGGGAGTGAGAGGAGCAAGGGGTGAGATGGGGAGGGTGTGAGAGAAGCAGGGGGTGAGTTGGGGGAGTGAGAGAAGCAGGGGGTGAGATGGGGGAGTGAGAGAAGCAGGGGGTGAGATGGGGGAGTGAGAGGAGCAGGGGGTGAGACTGGGGAGTGAGAGAAGCAGGGAGTGAGATGGGGGAGTGAGAGGAGCAGGGGGTGAGATGGGGGAGTGAGAGGAGCAAGGGGTGAGATGGGGAGGGTGTGAGAGAAGCAGGGGGTGAGTTGGGGGAGTGAGAGAAGCAGGGGGCGAGATGGGGAGTGAGTGAGAGGAGCAGGGGGTGAGATGGGGAGGGAGTGAGAGGTGCAGGGGGTGAGTTGGGGGAGTGAGAGAAGCAGGGGGTGAGATGGGGAGGGTGTGAGAGGAGCAGGGCGTGAGATGGGGAGGGAGTGAGAGGTGCAGGGGGTGAGTTGGGGGAGTGAGAGAAGCAGGGGGTGAGATGGGGGAGTGAGAGGAGCAGGGGGTGAGATGGGGGAGTGAGAGGAGCAGGGGGTGAGATGGGGGAGTGAGAGAAGCAGGGGGTGAGATGGGGGAGTGAGAGGAGCAGGGGGTGAGATGGGGGAGTGAGAGGAGCAGGGGGTGAGACTGGGGAGTGAGAGAAGCAGGGAGTGAGATGGGGGAGTGAGAGGAGCAGGGGGTGAGATGGGGGAGTGAGAGGAGCAAGGGGTGAGATGGGGAGGGTGTGAGAGAAGCAGGGGGTGAGTTGGGGGAGTGAGAGAAGCAGGGGGTGAGATGGGGGAGTGAGAGAAGCAGGGGGTGAGATGGGGGAGTGAGAGGAGCAGGGGGTGAGACTGGGGAGTGAGAGAAGCAGGGAGTGAGATGGGGGAGTGAGAGGAGCAGGGGGTGAGATGGGGGAGTGAGAGGAGCAAGGGGTGAGATGGGGAGGGTGTGAGAGAAGCAGGGGGTGAGTTGGGGGAGTGAGAGAAGCAGGGGGCGAGATGGGGAGTGAGTGAGAGGAGCAGGGGGTGAGATGGGGAGGGAGTGAGAGGTGCAGGGGGTGAGTTGGGGGAGTGAGAGAAGCAGGGGGTGAGATGGGGGAGTGAGAGGAGCAGGGGGTGAGATGGGGGAGTGAGAGGAGCAGGGGGTGAGATGGGGGAGTGAGAGGAGCAGGGGGTGAGATGGGGAGGGTGTGAGAGAAGCAGGGGGTGAGATGGGGGAGTGAGAGAAGCAGGGGGTGAGATGGAGGAGTGAGAGAAGCAGGGGGTGAGACGGGGGAGTGAGAGAAGCAGGGGTTGAGATGGGGGAGTGAGAGGAGCAGGGGGTGAGATGGGGGAGTGAGAGGAGCAAGGGGTGAGATGGGTGAGTGAGAGGAGCAAGGGGTGAGATGGGGAGGGTGTGAGAGAAGCAGGGGGTGAGTTGGGGGAGTGAGAGAAGCAGGGGGCGAGATGGGGAGTGAGTGAGAGGAGCAGGGGATGAGATGGGGAGGGTGTGAGAGGTGCAGGGGGTGAGTTGGGGGAGTGAGAGAAGCAGGGGGTGAGATGGGGAGGGTGTGAGAGGAGCAGGGCGTGAGATGGGGAGGGAGTGAGAGGTGCAGGGGGTGAGTTGGGGGAGTGAGAGAAGCAGGGGGTGAGATGGGGGAGTGAGAGGAGCAGGGGGTGAGATGGGGGAGTGAGAGGAGCAGGGGGTGAGATGGGGGAGTGAGAGAAGCAGGGGGTGAGATGGGGGAGTGAGAGGAGCAGGGGGTGAGATGGGGGAGTGAGAGGAGCAGGGGGTGAGACTGGGGAGTGAGAGAAGCAGGGAGTGAGATGGGGGAGTGAGAGGAGCAGGGGGTGAGATGGGGGAGTGAGAGGAGCAAGGGGTGAGATGGGGAGGGTGTGAGAGAAGCAGGGGGTGAGTTGGGGGAGTGAGAGAAGCAGGGGGTGAGATGGGGGAGTGAGAGAAGCAGGGGGTGAGATGGGGGAGTGAGAGGAGCAGGGGGTGAGACTGGGGAGTGAGAGAAGCAGGGAGTGAGATGGGGGAGTGAGAGGAGCAGGGGGTGAGATGGGGGAGTGAGAGGAGCAAGGGGTGAGATGGGGAGGGTGTGAGAGAAGCAGGGGGTGAGTTGGGGGAGTGAGAGAAGCAGGGGGCGAGATGGGGAGTGAGTGAGAGGAGCAGGGGGTGAGATGGGGAGGGAGTGAGAGGTGCAGGGGGTGAGTTGGGGGAGTGAGAGAAGCAGGGGGTGAGATGGGGAGGGTGTGAGAGGAGCAGGGCATGAGATGGGGAGGGAGTGAGAGGTGCAGGGGGTGAGTTGGGGGAGTGAGAGAAGCAGGGGGTGAGATGGGGGAGTGAGAGGAGCAGGGGGTGAGATGGGGGAGTGAGAGGAGCAGGGGGTGAGATGGGGGAGTGAGAGAAGCAGGGGGTGAGATGGGGGAGTGAGAGGAGCAGGGGGTGAGATGGGGGAGTGAGAGGAGCAGGGGGTGAGACTGGGGAGTGAGAGAAGCAGGGAGTGAGATGGGGGAGTGAGAGGAGCAGGGGGTGAGATGGGGGAGTGAGAGGAGCAAGGGGTGAGATGGGGAGGGTGTGAGAGAAGCAGGGGGTGAGTTGGGGGAGTGAGAGAAGCAGGGGGTGAGATGGGGGAGTGAGAGAAGCAGGGGGTGAGATGGGGGAGTGAGAGGAGCAGGGGGTGAGACTGGGGAGTGAGAGAAGCAGGGAGTGAGATGGGGGAGTGAGAGGAGCAGGGGGTGAGATGGGGGAGTGAGAGGAGCAAGGGGTGAGATGGGGAGGGTGTGAGAGAAGCAGGGGGTGAGTTGGGGGAGTGAGAGAAGCAGGGGGCGAGATGGGGAGTGAGTGAGAGGAGCAGGGGGTGAGATGGGGAGGGAGTGAGAGGTGCAGGGGGTGAGTTGGGGGAGTGAGAGAAGCAGGGGGTGAGATGGGGGAGTGAGAGGAGCAGGGGGTGAGATGGGGGAGTGAGAGGAGCAGGGGGTGAGATGGGGGAGTGAGAGGAGCAGGGGGTGAGATGGGGAGGGTGTGAGAGAAGCAGGGGGTGAGATGGGGGAGTGAGAGAAGCAGGGGGTGAGATGGAGGAGTGAGAGAAGCAGGGGGTGAGACGGGGGAGTGAGAGAAGCAGGGGTTGAGATGGGGGAGTGAGAGGAGCAGGGGGTGAGATGGGGGAGTGAGAGGAGCAAGGGGTGAGATGGGGGAGTGAGAGGAGCAAGGGGTGAGATGGGGAGGGTGTGAGAGAAGCAGGGGGTGAGTTGGGGGAGTGAGAGAAGCAGGGGGCGAGATGGGGAGTGAGTGAGAGGAGCAGGGGATGAGATGGGGAGGGTGTGAGAGGAGCAGGGGGTGAGATGGGGAGGGAGTGAGAGGTGCAGGGGGTGAGTTGGGGGAGTGAGGGAAGCAGGGGGCGAGATGGGGAGTGAGTGAGAGGAGCAGGGGGTGAGATGGGGAGGGTGTGAGAGAAGCAGGGGGTGAGATGGGGAGGGAGTGAGAGAAGCAGGGGGTGAGTAGGAGTGAGAGAAGCAGGGGGTGAGTAGGAGTGAGAGGTGCAGGGGGTGAGTTGGGGAAGTGAGAGGAGCAAGGGGTGAGATGGAGGCGTGAGAGGTGCAGGGGGTGAGATGAGCAGGGAGTGAGATGGGAAGGGGGTGAGAGAAGCAAGGGGTGGGATGGGGAGGGGTGAGAGATGCAGGGGGTGAGTTGGGGGAGTGAGAGGAGCAAGGGGTGAGATGGGGGAGTGAGAGGAGCAAGGGGTGAGATGGGGAGGGTGTGAGAGAAGCAGGGGTGAGATTGGAAGGGGGTGAGAGGAGCAGGGGGAGAGATGGGGAGGGTGTGAGAGAAGCAGGGGTTGAGATGGGGAGAGGGTGAGAGAAGCAGGGGGTGAGATGGGGAGGGGGTGAGTAGGAGTGAGAGGTGCAGGGGGTGAGTTGGGGAAGTGAGAGGAGCAAGGGGTGAGATGGAGGAGTGAGAGGTGCAGGGGGTGAGACAGAGGAGTGAGAGGTGCAGGGGGTTAGATAGGGGTGGGAGTGAGAGGTGCAGGGGGTGAGATGGGGTGGGAGTGAGAGGTGCAGGGGGTGAGATGGGGAGGGAGTGAGAGGAGCAAGGGGTGAGATGGGGAGGGAGTGAGAGGAGCAAGGGGTGAGATGGGGAGGGAGTAAGAGGTGCAGGGGGTGAGATGGGGGAGTGAGAGGAACAGGGGGTAAGATGAACAGGGGGTAAGATGGGGGAGTGAGTGAGAGGTGCAGGGGGTGAGATGGGAGAGTGAGAGGATCAGGGGGTGAGACGGGGGAGTGAGAGGTGCCAGGGTGAGATGGGGGAGTGAGAGGAGCAGGGGGTGAGACGGGGGAGTGAGGCACAGGAAGTGAGAGGTGTAGGGGGTGAGATGGAGGAATGAGAGGAGCAGGGAGTGAGATGGGGGATTGAGAGGTGCAGGGGGTGAGATGTGGGAGTGAGGCACAGGGAGTGAGAGGTGCAGGGGTGAGGTGGGGGAGTGAGAGCTGCAGGGGGTGAGGTGGGGAGTGAGTCAGAGGAGCAGGGGGTAAGATGGGGGAGTGAGAGGTGCAGGGGGTGAGATGGGGGAGTGAGGCACAGGGAGTGAGAGGTGCAGGGGGTGAGATGGAGGAGTGAGAGGTGCAGGGGGTGAGATGGGGAGGGAGTGAGACGTGCAGGGGGTGAGATGGGGGAGTGAGAGGTGCAGGGGGTGAGATGGAGAGGGAGTGAGACGTGCAGAGGGTGAGATGGGGGAGTGAGGCAGAGGGAGTGAGAGGTGCAGGGGTGAGATGGGGGAGTGAGAGCTGCAGGGGGTGAGGTGGGGAGTGAGTCAGAGGAGCAGGGGGTGAGATGGGGGAGTGAGAGGTGCAAGGGGTGAGATGGGGGAGTGAGGCACAGGGAGTGAGAGGTGCAGGGGGTGAGATGGAGGAGTGAGAGGTGCAGGGGGTGAGATGGGGAGGGAGTGAGACGAGCAGGGGGTGAGATGGGGGAGTGAGGCACAGGGAGAGAGAGGTGTAAGGGGTAAGTAAAGGAGAGAAAGATTCAGATGACAGACACAAAGGAGAGCATATAAGGAGTAGAAGAGAGTATTGACTGCATAGGAGAGGAAAGAGTTAAACATCTGGGGAGGGGTGGACCTAGCTGTGAGGAAAGTACAGCCTTCTTTAAGGGGAGGGCTTGATATATATAGGGAAGGTGAAGCCATTTTAAGTCTCTTGGTGATCTGGTTTAGGTGAGTGCTGCAGTGCAAGCAAAACTTTGTTTTATTAGGGGATTCTTGCTGTGCAAGTTACAGTTACAGTTCAGTGAAGTGTCTGGAGTCAGTGTCTCGGCACATGAGTCATGACTCATCTGTAGTGGAATGTGTTGCAGAGACTGCACATGAATCAGTGAGTTGCCAGTGCTGGAGGATCAGTGCTGGACTCATGGAGTTATTCAGCTGCAGTGATTGTGCAGTGTATCTGGGGGAGGCAGCTGCTTATGCCCTGATTGTTAATAATATATTAACATAGATTTACTGTTATGTTGATATATTATTAATAACCACTTATTGCATACTAGTTATAGAATATGACATTACTTCTGGCTGAGGAGAGAAAGCTTAACAGCCATGAAACACATCATTCATTCTGTAACTAAACCAAATAAAAACATTTTTTTTTTTTTTATGTTTTATTTTGCATACTTTGCTAATTGGATGATTTTAGGTGGCCTTGGATTTATTATATTATCCACTATCTAGCCTCCAGGGAGTTTTCCACCCACAATCACACTGAGCAGGATCAGTGAGCACTGAGCCGAGAGCCCTGTACCACAGGGGCTCCACCTCCTGCTGCATGAATCAGATTCATTCACTGAGTCTACACAGTGTACAACTGTCTCACTCACTGGCAGACTCAGGATGAATCATGATTCATGACATGGATCAGGCACAGCAGCAGAGCACTCACTGACTGGTGAGTCGTGACTGCTCCCTCCCCCCTCCCACTGGGTGTCACCTGGTATAGCCTCTGGCCAATCACAGCTAAAGACAGCAGAACACACTGACTGAAGGACACAGAGTTTCCTCCCTCTGTCTGAGAGAAGCTGCTGCTGCTGTCTCCACTCATGAAACAGTGAGTGACTCGAGTCATTCACACTTCCTGATGATTCCAGTCACTGTGTTGAGACAGAGAGTCAGTAGCCATCTCTATTGTCAGCCCCCTGCATTTAGGTCACACATCAGTGCTCTGGCTGCCACTCGCCCACGACGGTCCGCCGGGACCCCAGCCCGTTACCGCTCATCTGGCGGTGGGGGCTGGTTCCGGGGGCGAGCTGGCTGGCCCTGGGGACGGCGTCCCGTCCCCTAGGGCCTCCTCGAGGGATCTGGCGGAAGCCGGGCCGGCTGTGACTGGCGGGAGTGGCTGACGAGGAGGATCAGAGAGGGAGTCAGGCCGCCCGGAGGTGGGCGGGCAGCAGCCCTTGCCTCCGGGCATGGCCGGGGAAGCCCCAGTGCCGGGTGCCCGCGGGAGCGCGCCGCGCCGGGCGCTCATCCAGGGACCGGAGACTGAGTTCGATGCCCAGCTCTTCCCCCTTGCCGGGGCCGGCTAGTGGTTCCAGGCGGGGGGAGGGCACTGGGCGGGGGACGGTGGCCAGCAGAGCGAGGCCTGTTGCAGGGCCTCGCACGACGTCATCCCCAAACGCTTCGGCTGAGAGAGCACGGACCGGAAGCGGTGGGACGCACGCGCGGCTCCGGCGGTGCCGCTCGCGCACGTGTGCGCGCAGCGGCGCCGCTTTCCTCCTTGTCTCCTCAGCCCTCTCCCCCGCAGCCGGAACACGGTGTGGAGCGGGGAGGGAGGGGGAGAGGCAGTGATCAACCAGGTTAAGCTAATGGGGCTCTTAATGCAGGAGCCCAGACAAGAGGCCTTGTGGTGACAGAGAGCAGTGGGGCGCGCGCCCGAGGTGCGCGCGCGCCCACGCTCGCCTTTGGCGCCGCTAGCCGCACACGTGTGTGCGCAGCAGCGCCGCCGGCCTTGCTGTCTCCCCTGCTATCTCCCAGGCAGCCGGAATCCGGCGGGAGCCGGGGGGAGAGGGGAGACAGGGCAATTATGATCACTGGCAGGGCAGTGCGATACCAAGGAGAAGGGGTGCGGCAGCAAGAGGTCACGGGGTGCGTGCACAGGAGGTGCGCGAGCCCGTGTCCACTGCAAGCGGAGCGGTGCGCGCTCTGCTGCGCCGCGGGGTTCCCGGTCTTTTCAGATCACTCCCCCGGGGCCGGAATCTAGCGGCCTGCGGGGGAGGAGGGGGGACAGGGAATGGGTTAGTGGCCGCGGGGCTGCTGCACGCGCCGCAGGAACTCGCGGCGGTCCCCCCCCCCCCCCTCTGCGGCATCGGATAGTTCCGATACACGGGAAGAGGGGACAAATTCAGAGGCGAGGGCAGTGCGGGCGCCGACAGCGGTGCCTCCGCTTTCCCGCAAGGGCAGCGTGCGTCGGATGCCCGGCACACGCATGTCGGGCGGCGAGCGCGTGGTCGCACGCGGGCCCCGGCGAAGGACCCAGGACCGCGCTTTGGGGCAGTCACGACCCCTCCGGAGCGCTGGCTCGGCCCTGGCCACAGCGGTGAAGGTGTTAGGGCCGCTAGCCGCGGCTGCCTCCCCTAGAACGGCTGTTCGTTCCGGCGGGCTGCGGGCTATGGCGGCGCAGCGGGTGGCACGCGCCTGCCGTGAGCTCGGGACGGTCGCCGCAGAATTACAACAGGGTCCAGGGCAGGACGCGGGGGATCTCACGGCCGCAACGCCCCCAGCACGGAGGCCGCGGCATGTGCCGCGAGTACTGGAGGGGTCCTCCGCTTCTTCCTCTTTTTCAAGGGAGCTCGGGGATGAGGCGATGGCAGATTTCGAGGAGGAAGGCAACGATTTGGACGCGCCGGAAGATTCCATGTCGGGGGAGTCGGCGGCATCAGGTAAGGTGGTGCAGTCGGTATTCGGGTTCCTCCACGAGCTTTAGTTCGCGTAGTTCTTCCTCTTCCTCCTCTTCATCTTCAATGTCGTCACAGGCGTCCGAAGTCAGTAGCACAACTAGGGCAAAGAAGCGGGCAACTAAATTCGCCAAGAGGGCAGCGGAACAGGCGCAAGCGGCTTAGCGAGGAAGCGCGTAGGGCCAAGAAGCTCGCAATTTGCCCGGTGTCGTGCGATTCGTCTATACTGCTGTACTGCGGGGGCTGCGAGATAGCTGCCGCAAGAAGATTTGGAGGGGGGACTTCGTGGACGTGTTCGTATTGACGAAGGTCGCGAAGAAAGAGTATAAAGGTGGCGGCGCAAAGAAGGGCATCGGGGCTGAGGCATTCCGTACCTTCGATAATTGCCTGGCCGGGTTCTGGGTCTTCGCGGCATCTTACCTGGAGGACAGGCCGGCAGAGCACACGAATATAATAAGGTACCTGCATCTCATACATGACATGCAGCGCACGTCTTCGGGATCGGAGTGGCGCAGGTACGATCAGGAATTCAGGGAACAACAGGAAGGTTTGCAGGTCATGGACTTCGGGTTCAAGGACGTTGAGGTTGGGCTCAAGGTCACCCGGGCTTCGCTACAGGCGGAGGAGCCCCGGAAGCCGGGGGCGGACGGGCACCACGCAGGGTCGTCCTCCCAGGGGTTCGGCGCGGACGGCGGATTGGCCAAGTCAGGTAGGTCGGCAGTCCGCGCAGGGGGGCGTGCCACCACAAAAAAGGAAAATGTTTCGCGTTTAACAACGCGGCGTGTTCCTTCGGGGGATGACTTGGTCATCTCTCCAGTGGGGGTGGTTCCTAAGAAGGCTCCAGGCGCCTTCCGGCTCATTTGAGTTCGCTTTTAGGCTGGCTAATCGCAGCATTTTGTTTAGATGCGATTATCTGGGCGTGGTGCATGCGATTAATAACCAAAGGGCAAAGTCGTTGGTGGTTATGCGGGTGCTAGGGCAATTGCTTTTGACATGCTTGCGTAGGAACCTGTGGTTCCGCGCGCAACATGTGCCCGGTTTGGAGAATGGTATTGTCGACGCTTTGTCGCGAGGACAGTGGGAGAGGTGTTGGTTGTTGGCACCTGAGGCCAACGAGCAGGGTTTTCACTGTCCCGGTTAGGTTTGGCAGGTGATCGGGCCGGACTGGAGGGTATAGCGTTGCGGTCAGTCGCGCCAGCCACGCTCAAGGCTTACGGACATGCTTGGAATGAGTGGGACGAGTTTGTCCAAGGTCGTCAGCAACAAGGTAAGAGCAGGCATCGGCTGATGCTTTCTTTTATGTGGCAGCTTTACGTCTCCGGTAGGTCACGAGCAGTGGTTTCGCGGTATTTGGCAGGCATCTCATTTTTCTGCAAGCTGCGAGGCGTCCCTGACGTAACAAAAAGCGAGGTTCTGCGGAAGGCAATGAAAGGGTGGGCGCGAGTCGCGCCGTCGCCACCGGATAGGAGGCGGCCCATCGATGCGGCGTTGTTGCCGGCCGTCATCGAGGCGGTAGGGCGAGTCGCGTCGTCCAGGTTTTAGACGCTTTTGTTTAGTTTGGCGTTCTCAATGGCTTACCACGGGGCCTTTCGAGTTTCTGAGTTGGTAGCGCCTTCCAAGAGAGCAGATTCGCGCATGCTGGTCGGAGACGTAGTAGTGGGTGAGAGGTCCTTGCTGTGCAGGTTGCGACGCTCCAAGACGGATCAAGGGGGGAGAGGGCGCTGGGTTACAATGGTTCCAGCGCTGGAGGAGAGCGTTTGCCCGGTGGGGCTGGCAAGGCAATACGTGGTGGTGCGACCCGTTAAGGAGGGGTCTTGGCTGTTGCATTATGATGGGCTGCCAGTCACGAAATACCAGTTTCGATGGATGCTGAGTCGCTGTTTGGCGGGCTTGGGCCTCCCACCCACTGTTTTTGGTACCCATTCCTTTCGCATAGGCGCAGCGACGTTGGCTGCTGCGGCGGGTTGCTCCAGAACTGAAATACAGGCGGTGGGGCGATGGAAGTCGTCAAGTTATAGACGATATATTCGCCCCGTCACATGAGAGGTCGGTTTGCGCTTGGGCTTTGTTTAAATTTGCAATGTATTATGTTGTTACAGTTCTGTGATTTTATGGTGTGTGCGTCTGTTGGTGTTACCCCTTTTGTTTTTTTTTTTTTTTATCCTACTCAGGGATTAGCTACTCGCCGTTGCTGGCATGAGTCGGCAGCGGGGGTCTGGAGTTATTTGCGATTTTTTGCCTGACTTGACGGACTGAATTCTAATCTACAATTCGGCTAATTTGGTCTAATCAGAGTCCCTCAGCAGGTCTTTACGTTTCACCTCCAGCTGAGTTATTACATGTGTTTCCCATTTTATACCCCCCCCCCCTCCCTGTTTTTTATTTTGTTTGTTTTATTTGATCTTTCCCCTTTGTGTCTTTAATTGCGCTTTTATATTGGCTACGAAACATGGTGCAGTCGGCTAGGCCGTGACTGCTGCAATAGCGAGATCTAAAGTTTTCTTTTTTGGCAGATCCTTCAGTATAAACAATTAATAAGCCTCTTAGTAATCAATTCTACCCCTCTTTTTCCCTTCAGAATGGTTCGAAGACTATTTGCCCATTTGGGTGGTTGGCCACTCTTACATTTACTGGGCGGCCAGGTTTGTGGCCTCGGAAGGGTCTCAGGCATTGCTTGGAGCACAGGGTGCCAGATGGCTTGGCTGGCGAGGAATGATGTGGGGTGAGCTGAGGAGTAGGTTAGTGAGTCAGGCCAGCAAGCATGGAGTCCCTAGGGTTTTTGGTTGTCCATCTAGGTGGCAACGACCTGGGGAAGAGGACATCCTTGGATCTGCGGTGGGCCATGATACAGGATCTGGCAAGTGTGACCGCGGCATGGACCGATTGTGTGTTGGTTTTTTCCATGATGGTGCCAAGATTGTGTTGGAGGGGTGTGGCGGATGGTCGCCAGATTGATGAGGCCCGGAAAAAGGTGAACGGAGCGGTGGCAAAGTGGGTGCTGTCCCACGGTGGGAGGGTGGTTCGCCACCCGAGGAGTCGGTTAAAAGACAGCCACCTTTTCCGGCGCGATGGAGTACATTTATCCAATGAGGGGATGATGTTTTTTCTGGAGGATCTAGGTTTCGCTTTGCAGGAGTTTTTGGTGGGGTGTGGCGGATGGTCGCCAGATTGATGAGGCCCGGAAAAAGGTGAACGGAGCGGTGGCAAAGTGGGTGCTGTCCCACGGTGGGAGGGTGGTTCGCCACCCGAGGAGTCGGTTAAAAGACAGCCACCTTTTCCGGCGCGATGGAGTACATCTATCCAATGAGGGGATGATGTTTTTTCTGGAGGATCTAGGTTTCGCTTTGCAGGAGTTAGGGTAGGTTTATGGTGGCGGTGCGAAAGACTGTGGGGATGAGTCTTTCGCTGTTGGCGGAAAAGAACGGCAGTTTCGTATTGTAGAGAAAACTGTAGTGTTTTACAGTTGGTTGTGGTTTAGGTGCACTCACCTCCATCGACTTATGGCCGCTTGACCACCCGTCCGGGAAGGCAGCGGCAGGGCACCCAGGAGCGGTGGGTAGTCACTGTGGGGGTTGAGTTGTCACCTATTACCGGTTTATGGTAAGTTTTAGTAAATTTATAGGGTTGAGTTATTTAAGTTTAATTTAGATTAAGTGAGCCGTTCTTTTGGGCCGCCACCATATGCCAGCTGGAGCGGCATATTAAATTAATCTCTTTATTACAGGTTTCCTAATGGTTAGGGACAAATAAATAGCTAGCAATTTTCTGCCAAAATTCAAGTCTCAGTGTCGTTATTTCTGGTTATGATTATGAATGCTTTACTTTCAAAGAAAGGGGTCCACCAAATATCACTAAGATGTTTAGAAGAGAGTATTGACTGCATAGGAGAGGAAAGAGTTAAACATCTGGGGAGGGGTGGACCTAGCTGTGAGGAAAGTACAGCCTTCTTTAAGGGGAGGGCTTGATATATATAGGGAAGGTGAAGCCATTTTAAGTCTCTTGGTGATCTGGTTTCCCTCCCTCCCGCCCTGGTAGTTGGAAATTGTGGCACGTGGTGATTTGGCTCTAAGTTGTTGGCTGTTTTCGTTAGCTATTTATTGGCGGAAAAGAACGGCAGTTTCGTATTGTAGAGAAAACTGTAGTGTTTTACAGTTGGTTGTGGTTTAGGTGCACTCACCTCCATCGACTTATGGCCGCTTGACCACCCGTCCGGGAAGGCAGCGGCAGGGCACCCAGGAGCGGTGGGTAGTCACTGTGGGGGTTGAGTTGTCACCTATTACCGGTTTATGGTAAGTTTTAGTAAATTTATAGGGTTGAGTTATTTAAGTTTAATTTAGATTAAGTGAGCCGTTCTTTTGGGCCGCCACCATATGCCAGCTGGAGCGGCATATTAAATTAATCTCTTTATTACAGGTTTCCTAATGGTTAGGGACAAATAAATAGCTAGCAATTTTCTGCCAAAATTCAAGTCTCAGTGTCGTTATTTCTGGTTATGATTATGAATGCTTTACTTTCAAAGAAAGGGGTCCACCAAATATCACTAAGATGTTTAAGGGATACCTAGGATGAAGATATGGACTCACGAGGAGAGTGACAGACAAAGGAAACAAGAAAGCAGACGGAACACACAGAAGACATGAGAGGTGAGCAAAGGTTGTTCAACATATACTGCTATATTGTGAATCAAATCTAAAATGAGGAGGGGGGCACTGCTGTGGGCATTGTGTGTGTAAGTGGCTCTGCTATTGTGGGCATTGTGTGTGTAAAGGGCACTAGCATGTGGGGCGGGCAATTTTAATAAGATTGTGCTACTGTGAGGCATTATTTTGAATTGGTGGTGCTTTTGTGTGGCCACACCCCTTCCTTGTGAGGCCACACCCCTTTCTGCAGCACGCGCTAAGCGGGAGGGGTCACAAGGGAGGTGAGTTCCCCCACCTCTCCAGGACCACTTTAAGCCATGCAGACGCCATGTTCCTGTAGCACACTGTGGCACAGTGCCAGAGTCTGCGCAGAGACTGCACATGACCCCCTGCTCACTGTAGCAGCCCTATGTTCATACGTGCCTACGGGGGAGGGGGCAGCCTGGTCGGATCATCGGAGGCGTGGCCTGCCGGAAGGTGAGCTGTTCAGCTGGGCATGGCGGCATGAACGCATCATCGGGGCACTGCCCTCCATTATATAGTGATAAGAAACCGGCATTGTATAGCGGGGGGTGGGACTGTGATGCCGTGAATTGCATCATTGGGTTCTCCTTGGACCACTCTGTTGTTTGCAGCCGAAGGGGGGTATGGGAGACTTGCCAAGATTTTAGGGGGATCCGGAAGTGAATACTTCGCAATGAGGAAAGTGTTTCGCCAGGAAAGCCTGTTTTTGGATCTACTGCCACAGCAAGCAACCATGGTTAAATATTGCGCCGATAAATCTGAACTACACAATGCAGAAGTGATTGTTATCTGCAGCTGAAAAACCCTGATACATAATAAACAGGCCCCAGTAGATGTAGATTGTACTGTGCATCGATGAGCAGAAGTCCCTGATAAGGAAACCGCAGGTTCTCTCGTCATCTAATACCCCTTTTTCACTACCTTTAAAAACACGGGTAAATGCGCGGGGGCATGCATTTACCCGTGTCTTTTCCTAGTGGAAAAGGGGCCCCCTGCAAATTCTCGGATCATGTGATCCGGGAATCCTACTCGGGTATCTTGCCGGGTTGAACACCGTGTTCATCCCGGTAAGCTGTGTAGTGTGAACGGGAGCCGCGTCGAGGCGACACGGCTCCTGTTCACAGTGTATGGAAGGGCGGCGCTGGGAGATCATGTGATCTCCCAGCGCCGCCCCTGCCGCGTCAGCAGCTGCGTCACCAACCCGGCAATATGCCGGGTTGGAGAGCGCTGTGGGAAAGGGGACTGAGCACGGGCCGCAGCCGTGTCAGGCTCCCGGCTGAAACCGTGCTACAGGTGGAAAAGGGGTATTAACAACAGCCGGACCTCACACATGTGGGTAAATTTACTAAGACAGGAGTTCTATTTAAGATGGGATGTTGCCCATAGCAACCAATCAGATTCCAGGTATTATCTTCTAGAAGGTGCTAGATAAATGAGAAGTAGAGTCTGATTGGTTGCTATAGACAACATCCCATCTTGAATAGAACTCCCATCTTAGTAAATTAACCCCATGCTCTATTTTTTGTCCCCCGGATTCTGGGATCTAAGGATTGAGCCTACAAACATCGCCCAAACAGCGACTCTGTCAGAATTAGCAAACGACAAGTAAACAGAAGATGAAGGGAGAATCATGAAATGATTTATCGGAGGCTCCAGCAATCTATTTATACCGCCTCCCGCAGTAATAGTAATTGGATTTGCTGCCTTCAGAAGACGCGGAAATTCCTCCTCTGTGAGAGGGGATTAGGAAAACTGAAGCATAAAGCCCAGGCGAGGAGACTCTAGGTCAGAGGAGCACACAGGGTCATCTAAGGTCCTGACATGTCTACTGCGGAAGCTAAAAGTTATAAGACATACCAATTTATAATACTGGGGCCTGATTCCGGGTGGGAGTAAAGCAAAAAAAAAACCAAAACATAAACACAAGTAACTTTGCTACTGGATACAACATGCTGCAATCAATGCAAGGGGTGCACATATATTTATTATGTTTGCATGCAGGGTAAATACTGGCTGCTTTTGTATGTAGCCCACAAATGCTAGGCAGCTTTATTATTACATTGTAGTTTAGAGTTGAGTTTGGAAACACCCCTTGCACATCGAGGAATGTGTCCAACTGCGCATTGAACATCTGCCCCACCTGCACCACAACATGGTTTTAACGAAGGTGCAAAATCGGACAGGCGTCAGCCTCCCTGGAGCCTCTGCAGCTGGTCTGGGGAGAGGGGATACTGCCACCTAGCAACAGCATGTAAGAATTGTTATGGGGAGGGTGGTCCCAGGTTCCCATCGGGCCCCTATAACAAGCCCAGACCCTGGTAAAATGTACCGCCCCCCAGGGGCGTATCTAGAGAGGAGGAGGCCTTTGTGCAAGCTCCGTCTATTCCCCCTCCTCTTTTGCCGGCAGCGCTGTAGCTCTGGGAACTAGGGTCACTAAGGGGCCCTAGCGCTGTCCCAGAGCCTAGAACGCATGCGCAGGTCTCCTGGAAAATGGCGCTTTGCCCAGTTTCCCAATGATTTTTGTAGCGCTGCTGCTGTGGGATTCCGGAGGGTGAGTATTAAAAATAATGGGTTCAGGGTGTGCGGTGTGTGCCCCCCAGGACCCCGAGGTCCTGTGTCCATTGCACACACTGCATCCATTATAAATACACCAGCCCGCCCCCCCCCCCCCCCATTCTCTGCACCCCTGCCACAGTATGAAATGAAAGTCACTCTAGCAAGGTTTCACCAGATTTTTTCCCCAGTAGCCACAAGGAGGGCACCTGTATCAACGTAAAGAAAAAGCAGTAAATTCTCTGAAAACTGCCCCCATAGGATTCTAATGTATGTGACTCCAGAAAGCATCATTAGATGGCATTGGCTATAGAAGCCTACGCGCTTCTTTGAGCATAAATCCCCAGAGAGGGATCCATCAACCCATTGGGCCTAATTCAGACCTGATCGCTCGCTAGGGTTTTTTTTACAGTCCAGCGTTCGCATAGTCGCCGCCCACCGGGGAGTGTATTTTAGCTGTGCGAGTGTGCAATCGCATGTGTAGCCGAGCGGTACAAAAAGAGTTTGTGCAGTCTCTGCGCAGCCCAGGACTTACTCAGCCGCTGCGATCACATCAGCCTGTCCGGGACCGGAATTGACGTCAGGAACCCTCCCTGCAAACGCTTGGACACGCCTGTGTTTTTCAAACCACTCCCTGAAAACGGTCAATTACCACCCACAAACGCCTTCTTCCATCAATCTCCTTGCAAACGCCCATGCGAACGGTTCCTTCGCACAAACCCAACGCTGAGCGGCGATCCGCTTTGTACCCGTGCGATGCGCCTGCGCATTGTGGTGCATACACATGTGCAGTTTAGACCTGATCGCCCGCTGTATGAAAACACAGCCTAGCGATCAGGTCTGAATTACCCCCTTAGTGATAGCCAATTTAAAGTAAAACAATTCCACTGGCCTCGGTCTGTTTCCATTAATCGGCCATATTGCCAGTATTGTAGATTTTCAGCCATGTTTGTAAAACACATGGGGGGTAATTCCAAGTTGATCGCAGCAGGAATTTAGTTAGCAATTGGGCAAAACCATGTGCACTGCAGGAGGGGCAGATGTAACATGTGCAGAGAGAGTTAGATTTGGGTGGGGTGTGTTCAATCTGCAATCTAATTTGCAGTGTAAAAATAAAGCAGCCAGTATTTACCCTGCACAGAAATAAAATAACCCACCCAAATCTAACTCTCTCTGCACATGTTATATCTGCCTCCCCTGCAGTGCCCATGGGCCCTCATTCCGAGTTGTTCGCTCGGTAAAAATCTTCGCATTGCAGCGATTTTCCGCTTAATGCGCATGCGCAATGTCCGCACTGCGACTGCGCCAAGTAAATTTGCTATGCACTTAGGAATTTTACTCACGGCTTTTTCATCGTTCTGGCGATCGTAATGTGATTGACAGGAAATGGGTGTTACTGGGCGGAAACAGGCCGTGTGGGAAAAAACGCTACCGTTTCCGGAAAAAACGCGGGAGTGGCTGGAGAAACGGAGGAGTGTCTGGGCGAACGCTAGGTGTGTTTGTGACGTCAAACCATGAACGCCAAGCACTGAACTGATCGCAGATGCCGAGTAAGTCTGGAGCTACTCAGAAACTGCTACGAGGTGTGTAATCGCAATATTGCGAATACATCGTTCGCAATTTTAAGATGCTAAGATTCACTCCCAGTAGGCGGCGGCTTAGCATGAGCAAATCTGCTAAAATCCGCTTGCGAGCGAACAACTCGGAATGAGGGCCATGGTTTTGCCCAATTGCTAACTAAATTCCTGCTGCGATCAACTTGGAATGACCCCCATGGTGCACAAAAATGCAAAGTTTTCAAACAGCCACAAAGCGCTTAACATGACAGACGCAAATCATTCAATGCACGAAGGGGGTCATTCCAAGTTGATCGTAGCTGTACTAAGTTTAGCACAGCTATGATCGTTAACTCAGACATGCGGGGGGACGCCCAGCACAGGGCTAGTCCGCCCCGCATGTCAGTGCCCCCCCCCGCACAAATACAAAAGCATAGCACAGCGGCGATGCCTTTCTATTTGAGGAGTAACTCCCGGTAAGCGCAGCTCCTGTGGCTGGCCGGGAGTTGCTCGTCGCTCCCGCTGGCCCACCCCCCCAACGGTCCGGCCACGACTGCATTGGCCGGACCGCTCCACCTAAACGGCAGCTTAACGCCGCCGTTGAGCCCCTTCCTGCCTAGCGACCGCCTCTGTCTCAGAGGCGATCACTTGGTAACGAAAGCTGGCGCCGGCGCATGCACAGTTCCAACCCGATCGCTGCGCTGCGACAAACTGCAGCGAGCGTTCGGGTCGGAATGACCCCCTAAGGGGGGAATTCTGAGTGGATTCCAGCAGCAAATTTGTTAGCAGTTGGGCAAAACCATGGGGGTGATTCCGAGTTGTTCGCTCGTTGCCGATTTTCGCAACGGAGCGATTAATGCGAAAATGCGCATGGTACGCAGTGCACATGCTCTAAGTATTTTAGCTCAAAACTTAGTAGATTTACTCACGGCAGAATGAAGCTTTTCCATCGCTCTGCTGATCGTAGTGTGATTGACAGGAAGTGGGTGTTTCTGGGCGGAAACTGTCCGTTTTATGGGAGTGTGCGGAAAAACGCAGGCGTGCTAGTTGAAAACGCAGGAGTGGCTGGAGAAACGGGGGAGTGGCTGGGGGAACGCTGGGTGTGTTTGTGACGTCAAACCAGGAACGAAAAGGACTGAGCTGGTCGCAGTGGCAGAGTAAGTCTGGAGCTACTCAGAAACTGCGGGGTAATCGTTACGAGAAAATTAGCGAATCTTTCGTTCGCAATTCTGCTATGCTAAGATTCACTCCCAGTAGGCGGCGGCTTAACGTGTGCAATGCTGCTAAAAGCAGCTAGCGAGCGAACAACTCGGAATCACCCCCCATGTGCACTGCAGGCGGGGCAGATGTAACATGTGCAGAGAGAGTTAGATTTGGGTGGGGTGTGTTCAAGCTGAAATCTTAATTGCAGTGTAAAAATAAAGCAGCCAGTATTTACCCTGCACAGAAACAAAATAACCCACCCAAATCTAACTCTCTCTGCACATGTTATATCTGCCTCCCCCTGCAGTGCACATGGGCCCTCATTCCGAGTTGGTCGGTCGCAAGGCGAATTTAGCAGAGTTGCTCACGCTAAGCCGCCGCCTACTGGGAGTGAATCTTAGCTTCTTAAAATTGCGACCGATGTATTCGCAATATTGCTATTACAAACTACTTCGCAGTTTCAGAGTAGCTCCAGACTTACTCTGCCTGTGCGATCAGTTCAGTGCTTGTCGTTCCTGGTTGACGTCACAAACACACCCAGCGTTCGCCCAGGCACTCCCACCGTTTCTCCAGCCACTCCTGCGTTTTTTCCGGAAACGGTAGCGTTTTCAGCCACACGCCCCTAAAACGCCGTGTTTCCGCCCAGTAACACCCATTTCCTGTCAATCACATTACGTTCGCCGGAGCGAAGAAAAAGCCGTGAGTAAAAATACTTTCTTCATAGTAAAGTTACTTGGCGCAGTCGCAGTGCGAACTTTGCGCATGCGTACTAAGCGGATTTTCACTGCGATGCGATGAAAAAGAACGAGCGAACAACTCGGAATGAGGGCCATGGTTTTGCCCAACTGCTAACAAAATTCCTGCTGCGATCAACTCTGAACTTTCCCCTAAGTTGGTCAGGAAACATTATTTGCATCTAACGTTCCAAAATATGGAATGACGGGCGATGGAGAGGAAGAAGGGAGTATTCAGGTAAAGAGGGTGAGTCACAACTGTGTGTACGTATATACAGTACAGACATATAGATACCTCCAAAAAATAAAGAAGTACATTCTGAACACTATGGAGAGATGTATTTGATCATGTAATAAAATAAGTGTATTTATTATGTTTACAAACTAATTAAGGGGGGAAGGGGGGGGGGATTTATCGACTATAGCAGCTTTTGAGGGCTATTAGTTTAATATTGGGCTTCTCATTATAAAGGGGTGTGGTTCATCAAATCGACAGTATCTAGGTCGACAATGTTTAGGTCGACCACTATAGGTCGACAGTCACTAGGTTGACATGGATGGAAGGTCGACAGGGTTTCTAGGTCGACATGTGCTAGGTCGACAGGTCTAAAGGTCGACATGATGATTTTTTTGTGTGTGTCGTTTTCTTCGTAGAGTGACCGGGATCCCAAATTAGTGCACAGCGTCCCCTCGCATGGCTCGCTTCGCTCGCCATGCTTCGGGCATGGTGCCTTCGCTCCGCTGCCGCTTCGCTCGGCACAGATTACCGTTCCAATCGTAGTCCACGTGGATCGTTAAGTATGAAAAAATAAAAAAAAAATAAAAAAAATGTGAAAAACTCATGTCGACCTTTAGACCTAGCACATGTCGACCTAGAAACCCTGTTGACCTAGTGACTGTCGACCTATAGTTGTCGACCTAACCATTGTCGACCTAGATACTGTCGATCTTCAGACCGGATCCCATTATAAAGTGTGGAACTATTATTTTAGTTAGGGGTTGATGAGGGATATTAATATATTGTGTGGGGGGGGGGGATGTAATAAGGCGTGGGAATAATGGCATGAGAGATCTTGTGAGAGTTCACCTGTATTTTTTATAGTGGCAATCATTTACTGTACATGGCAAAAGCAACCTGGTTTTGCCACGAAAATTCTTGCCACTTTAAAAAGAAACAGGGGAATGCTCACAAAATCTCTCACACCCTATTACATTGTCCCCATTGCAGGGGATTATAAAACAATATTTGTGCTAGATATTAAATGTGTGTGTGTGTGGGGGGGGGGGGGGGGGGGGGCGCTAATCATTCAGAGGAAGGGCTAGATTGTGGGTAGGAGGCACATTTATTAAATGTGGGTGTCGGGGGTCTGTGTCATCATGACCCCAATTTGACGTGGCTACTCTCTGTGTAATATGACCCATGCACCCCTAGTGTCCCCAACACTGACCCATGAATTTCTCCAACTGCTCCTGTGTCTATTGCAGTCCCTCATTTTTGCTGTTTTTGGGCTATAGTATGCTATATCATTTGACCAAAATATTTCTAGTGCACTGATAAAAGCAATGCTAGTTTCAGTTGCTGCATTCAGTGGGCAGAATGAATACAGTAATTAGTACTTTCATTCATTGTCGCCCCCCCCCCCCCTTCCCCTTATTGAAAAAAATGCAAAACGTCAAACAAAATACTGTATACCATACAACTGCCCTCCGAGCTGTGAGCTAACTTATACAGAAAGTAACAACGCAGGGGCTATAAAACTGCTGCTTCCCTCATAAATTGTCTCGGCGGTGACGTCCCAACTGCTCTGGAATAACAATAGTATCCAAATTGTTACGGTATCTTTAAAATTGTTTTGGGGGGAAAAAAACGCTCCAGCCTCCAGCCTTGCTGCTATGACGTGCACTGTAAATGATACAGCAACATATGCTGGTATAACTGCAGGCACATACTGTATGTTCTCTGTATAGCAATGTATCTTCTCTCCCGTCATCTCCTAATAGAAAGGAATGTTATCTGACCATGGGGAGTGATTCCCAGTTGTTCGCTCGCTAGCTGCTTTTAGCAGCATTGCACACGCTAGGCCGCAGCCCTCTGGGAGTGTATCTTCGCTTAGCAGAATTGCGAACGAAAGATTAGCAGAATTGCGAATAGAAATTTCTTAGCAGTTTCTGAGTAGCTTCAGACCTACTCACAAATAGCAATCAGTTCAGTCAGTTTCGTTCCTGGTTTGACGTCACAAACACGCCCAGCGTTCGGCCAGCCACTCCCCCGTTTCTCCAGACACTCCCGAGTTTTATCCTGGCACGCCTGCGTTTTTCCGCACACTCCCAGAAAACGGTCAGTTTCCGCCCAGAAACACCCACTTCCTGTCAATCACACTCCGATCACTTCAACGATGAAAAATCTTCGTTCGGGCGTGAGTAAATCTACTAAGTTTTGTGTTAAAATACTAACCGCCAGGGGTGTATCTACCTATTGGCCAGGATGGCACTCGCCAGGGGCGCCAGGCAAGGAGGGGGCGCCGCCTGGCTGCCCCACCCGCGGCCAAAGGATAGAAAAGCAGTACTATCAGACTGTACCTGGTGAGAGTCTGTTACTGCTGGAGCGGCGCTGTTGTCCAGCAGCACCGCACTTGTATTCAGACTCAAAATAAACTACAGCTCCCAGCAGCAAGGACTGCTAGGAACTGTAGTTTACTGTGAGTTTGATTACAAGTGCGGTGTGCTGCCGGACACCAGTCTGATCACTAGTGCAATGCGGTGCTGACGGACACCGGAGCAGCGGCGGCAGTAACAGACTCTGACTAGGTACACAGCAATTGTTATATAGTACAGTGCTATAGATCTATTTGTTGTTGAAGATAATAAAAAAGTGCCAGTGTTTGGGAGAAGGGACGTACCTGGAAAACTACATGATTTTCATGCATGTTAGATGTAAGTAAATAGTAAGTAAGTGAAAACTTTAACTTGTTGAGTGTAATAAAGAAAATACATATCTTACCTATTTCAAGGCCATGTTCAAGGAAATGTATATCAGTTAATTGTATAATTGATCATTTTATCTTGGAAGTGATGGCACCCTGATGTTTTCTCTAACAGGAAACAAGTTCTACCATCCAACTAATGGTGTTTGGATAATGGCTGGGTCCATTTGAGGCTTATCTCACAGCAGCTCATTAGCATTTTATTCAGGATACAGTCAAGATGCTGGCGTTTGGCATCCCGGCGGTTGGAAAGCTGACGCCAGCATCCCGACACTGCTTGGAATGCTGATGCTGGCATCCCAACATAGATAACGATGCAGAATGGCAAAATCCGGATCGAGTTGGTGCCAAAGTTTCCACTGGCAAGCCACGTGGGAGGGTTAGGGTTAGGCAGCGAGGGTGGGAGGGTTAGGGTTAGGCTGCAGGGAGGGAGATTAGGAAGGGTGGGTTAGGGTTAGGCACCACTGATGAGGCTTTGAGGGGGGGGGGGGTTAAGGTCAGGCTGTGAGAAAGGTGGGTTCGAGGGGAGGGATGGTGTAATATGAATATGAGACACTACTGTGCGGTGTAATGTGAATGATGGACACTACTGTGTGGCATAATTTGAATTGGAAGTACTATTGTGTTCACGCTCTTCCCCCACAAGACCATGCCCCAGTTCCAATACTCACACCTTTTTCCAAATTTGTGTAGGGGGGGCGCCAGCCCCTTACTTTGCCAGGGGCACTCGGACCCCTAGATACACCCCTGCTAACCGCATGCGCACTGCGTACCATGCGCATGCGCATTTTTGCCTTAATCGCTCCATTGCGAAAATCGGCAACGAGCGAACAACTCGGAATGACCCCCTATGTTCCAATTAACAACCAGCTGACAGAGCCCAAAACTACAAGTACTCCTCAAATGAAACACCACATAAGTCTGTTTATATGGTTTATATCAGTCATGGACTGAAGCAGAACTGGAGTTAAGATCAATAAGGAAAATAAATGTAATAATTTCACTGCATCGAGCATTTTATTACAATGGGGACATTGGGGCAGATTGATCAAACCTTGGATAGCGATATAGGGGGTCATTCCGAGTTGATCTCACGCTGCCGATTTTCGCACTGCAGCGATCAGGTTACTACTGCGCATGCGTATGCACCGCAATGCGAACGCGCGTCATACGGGTACAAACAGCATTGTTGCTGGGCAATGCTTCTAGCGACTATTCCATTCGCACAGGTGATCGCAAGGAGATTGACAGGAAGAGGGCGTTTGTGGGTGTCAACTGGCCGTTTTCTGGGAGTGGTAGGGAAAACGCAGGCGTGTCCAGGCGTTTGCAGGACGTGCGTCTGACGTCAATTCCGGGACCGGACAGGCTGAAGTGATCGCAGCGGCTGAGTAAGTCCAGAGCTACTCTGAAACTGCAAAAACGTTTTCATCCCGCTCGGCTGCACATGCGGTCGCACACTTGCAAAGCGTAAACACACTCCCCCCCGTGGGTGGTGACTATGCGTTTGCACGGCTGCAAAAACTAGCTAGCGAGCGATCAACTCGGAATGAGGGCCCTAGTGGAGAGAGATAAAGTACCAACCAGTCAGCTTTTAACTGCCATGTTACAGGCTGTGTTTGAAAATGACAGTTAGGAGCGGAGTGACTGGTACTTTGTCTCTCTCTCTCTCTCTCTCTCCTTTACCTCTCTCCGAGGTTAATACACCTCTCCCCATAATACATGGTTAACCTTGTACCATAATGAGCAAACTGAAATGAAACAACTGGTTAACAAAATCCTGTGCAAGGGACAGTGCATATTTACTAACTAGGTGATTCATCGCGCCTTACAGGCGCTCTTCACACCGTCGTTTGGGGCTACGCCCCGTTAACCCCTGCACACCTTTGGACATACACAGGCCGGTAGATAACAGAATCAGAAACACAGGGCAGTTTAGAGGGCATACGGAAATGGGGTCCGGTTGAGAAAAGATAGAGAGGCGTAAGGGGGGAGAAAGGGAATGTACAGAAACGCTGTGCGATCGGTAAAGGATAGGGAGAGGCAGGGTGGTAGAGAGAGGATAAAGAGAGGGAAGGTGTTAGACAGAAAATACCATTGCAAGAGGCTACGACCCGTTATCCCCTGCACGGGCTTCAGCTGTGCTATAATTGTTATTAGATGGAGTATTACCTGCAAAAAAGTTTATGCTAGTGGGTAAATATTGCAAGGGGGAAGGGCGTGCGATTGTCAAGGGGGCGTAGCCCTTTGTGAGGGCGTAAAGAGTGGCCGCAGGGCACAATGAATAACATAGTGTAGTATATACTGCTAGTGTATGCAGCGCAGCTTATACACACAGTGGCCACAGGTATCAGAGCCGCGTATACACACACAATGGACACAGGTAGCTGAGCTGCTTATGAACACAATGGCCACAGGTAACGGAGCCACGTATCCACACAGTGGCCAGAGGTAGCAGGGCAGCTTATACACACAATACCCACAGATAGCAGAGCCGCTTATACACACAGTGCCCACAGGTAGCAGTGTCGCTTATACACACAGTGCCCACAGGTAGCAGTGTCGCTTATACACACAGTGGCCACAGGTAGCAGAGCCGCTTATACACACAGTGCCCACAGGTAGCAGCGCAGCTTATACACACAGTGCACACAGGTATCAGAGCCACGTATCCACACAGTGGCCAGAGGTAGCAGGGCAGCTTATACACACAATACCCACAGATAGAGCCGCTTATACACACAGTGCCCACAGGTAGCAGCGCAGCTTATACACACAGTGGACACAGGTATCAGAGCCACGTATCCCACACAGTGGCCAGAGGTAGCAGGGCAGCTTATACACACAATACCCACAGATAGAGCCGCTTATACACACAGTGCCCACAGGTAGCAGTGTCGCTTATACACACAGTGCCCACAGGTAGCAGTGTCGCTTATACACACAGTGGCCACAGGTAGCAGAGCCGCTTATACACACAGTGCCCACAGGTAGCAGCGCAGCTTATACACACAGTGGACACAGGTATCAGAGCCACGTATCCACACAGTGGCCAGAGGTATCAGGGCAGCTTATACACACAATACCCACAGATAGCAGAGGGTGTGGGGGTGTAGCGGTGGGGGAGGTGCGGGGGTACTGCGGGTGGGGGAGGGGTGGGGGGGTTGTGGGTGATACGGGTGGGGGCGGGAGTGCCGCGGGTGGGGGAGGGGTATGTGTGGGGGACGGATGTGGTGGGTGCCGTGGGTGAAGGAGGGGCGGGGGGTGCTGCGGGTGGGGGCGGGAGTGCCGTGGGAGGGGTGGGGGTGCTACGGGTGGTGTAGGGGGTGCGAGGAGGATGTCGCGGGTGGGGGGCGGATGTGGTGGATACTGTGTGTGCCGTGGGTGGGGGAGGGGCGGGCGGGCTTTATGGTCCGGGGTGTAGCGGGGGGGAGTGGTGGGAGTGCCGCGGGTGGGGGAGGGGCAGAGGGTGCCGCGGGTTGTGGGTGCTACGGGTGGGGGAGGGGCGTGTGCTGTGGGTGGGGGATGGATGTGGTAGGTGGGGTGGAGGGTGCGAGGGTGTAGCGGGGGGGGGGGGAGGTTGGTCTGGGGGGGTGTGTGGGAGGTGCGAAGGTGCTGCGGGTGGGGAAGAGTGCAGGAGTGCAGCGCGCGGGGGAGGGGCGTGTGCCGCGGGTGTGGGGCGGAAGTGGTGGATGCTGTGGGTGCCGCGGGTGGGGGAGGTGCGGGTGGGGTGGAGGGTGCGGGGGAGAGGTGGGTATGGGGGTGGGGGAGGTGCAGCTGCGGGGGTGTGGTGGGGTCTGGATGCGCTGCGGGCAGGGGAGGGGGTGCTGCAGGTGTGGGTGCTTTGGGTGGGGGAGAGGGCGGGAGTACCGCGGGTGGGGGGCGAATGTGGTGGATGCTGTGGGTGCCGCGGTGGGAGAGGGGCGGGGCAGGAAGGGTGGAGGGAGGGAGCGGTGGGGTATGGGGGGAGAGGTGGGTATGGGGGTGCAGCGGGTGGGGGAGGGGTGGTATCTACGGGTGGGGGGATGTGGTGGATGCAGCAGGTGGGGGAGGAGCAGGTGGGGTGGAGGGTGCGGGGGTGTAGCTGGGGGGAGAGGCGGGTATGGGGGTGGGATGGGGGAGGTGCGGGGGTGCTGCGGGTGGGGGAGGGGGTGCTATGGGTGGGGGAGGGAGTGCAGCGGGCGGGGGAGGGACGTGTGCCGCAAGTGGGGGGGGCGGAGGGGGACGGCGCGGTTTGTGGGTGCTACGGGTGGGGGAGGAGGCGGGAATGGTGTGGGTGGGGGAGGGGCGTGTACCGTGGGTGCGGGACAGATGTGGTGGGTGCTGTGTGTTCCGCGGGTGGGGGAGGGGCGGGGGGTGCTGCGGATCGGGGAGAGTGCTGGAGTGCGGCTGGTGGTGCTGCAGGTGTGGGTGCTACGGGTGGGGGAGGGGGCGGGAGTGCCGTGGGTGGTGGAGGGGCGTGTGCTGCGAGTGGGGGAGGGGCGGGAATGCCGTGGGTGGGGGAGGGGCATCTGCTGCTGGTGGGGGAGGGGCGAGAGTTCCGCGGGTGAGGGAGGAGTGGGGGGTGCTGCAGATGTGGGTGCTATGGGTGGGGGAGGGGGTGAGAGTGTCGCGGGTGGGGGAGGGGCATTGCTGCTGGTGGGGGAGGGGTGGGAGTGCCGCGGGTGGGGGAGGGGCGGGATTGCCGCGGGTGGGAGAGGGGCGGGGGGTGCTGCAGATGTGGGTGCTATGGGTGGGGGAGGGGCGGGAGGGCCGCGGGTGGGGGAGGGGCGAGAGTGCCGCAGGTGGGGGAGTGGTGGGGGGTGCTGCAGATGTGGCTGCTATGGGTGGGGGTGGGGGCGGTAGTGCCGTGGGTGTGGGAGGGGCGGGGGGTGCTGCAGATATGGCTGCCATGGGTGGGGGAGGGGCGGGGGTGCCTCGGGTGGGAGGGGGGCGGCAGTCAGTGGTCGTCCACGTCATTCTCCTTTGGACTGTGCGGCAGGTGAGCAGACATCGGCTGCAGTGTCACCAGGGTGCAGGGAGGGGGGAGAGAGGGGAGTGGGCGGAGATGGGGAGGGGACTGGGCGGGGATGGGTGGACCGAGGGAGGGGACTGTTCCTGGCCTGCATCCAGCCACCCAGATCTGTGCCTGTGACTCCGCCCAGCGTTAGCAAAGGAGGGGGGGCCGGTGCGGAGTTTGTTCCAATGGCCGGCGAGGGGGGGTGTGTGTGTGCGGGCTGCATAGGAGTCGGGGTGCGGAGCCGCGCCGGAGGCTGAAGCTGGTGCAGTTGTCTGTGCACAATCGCGGCCACTGTGACAGTCTTAGTTATTTGCGGAGGGGGAGGGGGCGGAGCGGAGTGTGTACTATTGGCTGGCTAGGGGGGGGGGGTCGCATCAGAGCGTGCAGCAATGGCTGGCGAGGGGGGGCGGGCTGCATAGCAGTGGGCACCAATGGCTGGCGAGGGGGGGCGGAGCCGCGACGGAGGCTTAATGTGGTGCAGTTGTGTGCACAATCGCGGCCAGAATACAGTGTGAGGTGTTGGTCACATATAGGTAAGGGATTGCGGAGGGGAGGAGGGGGGGTGCCGGAGCGGAGTTTGTACCAAAGGCTGGCGAGGGGGTGCGGGCTGCATAGGAGTGGGCACCAATGGCTGGCGAGGGGGGGGGGCGGGCTGCATAGGAGTGGGTACCAATGGCTGGCGAGGGGGGGCGGGCTGCATAGGAGTGGGCACCAATGGCTGGTGAGGGGGGGCGGGCTGCATAGGAGTGGGCACCAATGGCTGGGGAGGGGGGGCGGGCTGCATCGGTGTGGAGTGGAGTTTGTAGTTACCAATGGCTGGCGAGGGGGGGCGGCCTGCATAGGAGTGGGCACCAATGGCTGGCGAGGGGGGGTGGCCTGCATAGGAGTGGGCACCAATGGCTGGCGAGGGGGGGTGGAGCCGCGACGGAGGCTTAATGTGGTGCAGTTGTGTCTGCACAATCGCGGCCAGAATACAGTGTGAGGTATTGTTCAGATATAGATTAGGGATCTCCTATGGCTATCTCCTAATCTCCTATATATTAGCCCAGATCCAGATTAGGCCAGTCCGTTCAACTATGTGACTCCGCCCAGTTATGTGACTCCGCCCAGCGTTAGCAAATGAAGCACAAAGTCACAGATCTGGGCTAATATATAGGAGATTATCCCGGAATGTCCGGGAGAGTTCCAAAACATCTGGGAGATTATTGTGTGGTGCTAAAGAGGTAGTGGACTTTTAAGTGGGATTTGCTACTGTTGCCACCAGTGCACATGTTCCAACTACAGGCACAGTTTGATTTTAACCGGATGTATCAAAAGGTCAGGAGAAGGATTGTCAATCTATCAAATGGGATCCTATTCACAAATAAAAACGCAGTTTATAAATGACCCATAATGGCAAAAAAAAAAAAAAAGTATTTTGTGTTAAACGTTCCGCTTATTGGGGATAATTCAGATCTGATCGCAGCAGCAAATTTGTTAGATTTGGGTGGGTTATATTGTTTCTGTGCAGGGTAAATACTGGCTGCTTTATTTTTACACTGCAATTTAGATTTCAGTTTGATCACACCCCACCCAAATCTAACTCTCTCTGCACATGTTATATCTTCCTCCCCTGCAGTGCACATGGTTTTGCCCATTAGCTAACAAATTTACTGCTGCGCTCAGATCTGTCCACAGTAACATCCAATTCAATGCAAGTGCCTGGTACTTGGAAACAGGGAAAGGGGCTGGTTGGTAAAGCACGATGGTTGGACACAAAAATAAAAGTTGAGCAGAGGACTTTTGCCTATCTGACTAGGCATCAAGTTCTCAACTCCAGTCTTTGAGGACCACCAACTGGTCATGTTTTGTGGCTGGCTTCAGTCAAGCACAGGTGAGTCCATCTAGTTTGCTGGGTCAGTAATTATCCCACCTGTTTCCACAGACAGAAATCCTCAAAACTCGACCTTTGGGGGATACTTGGGGGTTGAGGTTGAGACCCACTGGCCTAACCTATTTTGGACCTACCTTCCAGTTAACGGCATCATGTGGTAGCTGGATGCTGTAGTTACACAACACCAAGAAGAACAAACCCAACCGAAAATGGTCGCCATTGCTATATGTGGCCAATGAGTATATTTTAAGGAGTCAGGTTGGTGTACATTTTGTACATTGTATGCAGTGGTGTTTTACCAAATGAGGGGGCCTATGTGCACCACGTTTTTTGTGTGGGACCCTTCAGCTGGAAAAGTGACGCCAGCAGATGTGCAGCAGATCGCAAGGATCTTACTATGGTCTGTGCATGCTCCATATCTCCAGCGCATTCTTCAGAAGTAGCGTTTGCGCTATTTTGAAGAAAGCGCAGGAATAACGGAGCTGGCCTCCGCACATTTGGACCTTGCTCTCGGGTACAGGTTGTGTGGTGTGGGGAAGACTCAGAGGTCATAACGTGCACCCATTATAAATACGCCCCTGATTGTACACTTATTTCAGCTTTAGTTTAAGTACTTTTTGCTCACGGAGTAATTGCCCTTATCTGGGCCTCTCTCTAAATCCTTTTAAAAATAAAGATCCTTAAATACCCAGATTATCCAGTGCCAGCAATTTAGTTTCTTATGAAATAACATATTTCAATTTTTAATGCACTTAAGTGTGTTCCTCTGGCATTAAAATTTCATAGCATTACAAATGTTACATAATATCGCCCAGGAGCAATCACAGAACCAGTCCGTTACCTCGGGTGCAGTTTTTCATGGCGAATGAATCCACGGCAGCCACTGTCGCCCCCCTGTCATCGAGATAGTCCAGAGATATCCGGAATGGCTTTGGCTTGTGTCCAACGGGTCCTCCGATGGTCACCCATCTGATTTCAGTAGACATCAGGAAACAACAAGAGAAAAAAATGATGATGAGAATCCAGGCAGATTTTTTCCATACAGTATTTCGCCCACACCCACGTGCACATGACCACTGAGCCGCCATGTTGTCAATTCAAAAGCCCGGCGCGTTTTGGCAAGCGTCCATCTGACTTATAGGAAGGGACCTTAAGAAGTGGCCTGCAAGTTGCAGAAGCGTTTTGCAGAGTGGTGTCCGGGCTGCGAGAGAGACACCCGCCCAGACACAGTAATTGGATTTATAATTTCATCTAGACAATTTGTGACAGACAGAATCTCATCACAGCCCTGCTTTTTTTTTTTTATTCCTGAACACAGCGTCTATTCTTTCCTTATACATATGTCACATTGCTGGTAGGAGACACAGAGAGCAGGCTGCCCGAGGGACAGGAGAGAAGCTCTAATAGAGGATGTGTTCAGCTGTGGAATCACAAGCCTGAGCTCCGTTCCTATCCCTTGACCGTCTGTGCACAGGCCAGTTTAATTGGGTTAAAGGAAAGAGCTAAAACAGAGTCATATTGGGGGTAATTCCAAGTTGATCGCAGCAGGAAATTTGTTAGCAGTTGGGCAAAACCATGTGCACTGCAGGGGAGGCAGATATAACATGTGCAGAGAGAGTTAGATTTGGGTGGGTTATTTTGTTTCTGTGCAGGGTAAATACTGGCTGCTTTATTTTTACACTGCAATTTAGATTGCAGATTGAACACACCACACCCAAATCTAACTCTCTCTGCACATGTTATATCTGCCTCCCCTGCAGTGCACATGGTTTTGCCCAACTGCTAAAAAATTTCCTGCTGCGATCAACTTGGAATTACCCCCATTATGCGCTGCGCACAGGCTATGGGACGTATCACAAGGCTTAAACACAGAATATAAAATATATAACAAAGCATATAAACAACTACGTAAACAGGCAATACACAGAGAATGAGATGCACTATTACATAAACAGTTATTCAAAGGCTATGAGAGAATCAAACAGAAACCCAGGTTTATTCTGCATTAATGACAATTTCAATGGAGAAACTCTGGGCCTAATACAAACCTGATCGCTGGGCTACTAATTTTGCTGTCCTGCGATCAGAGAGTCACCGCCCAAGGGGAGTGTAAATTCGCCTGTGCAAGTGTGCGACTGCACGTGTACGCTGTGCAACAAATATCCCTCAGTCAGCGGACAGCTGCAGATCCGTTCGCACCTCACTCACCATTGAATGTTTTTACCACTGTGCGCAGTGTGTGCGCAGCCCAGGACTTACTCCTCCAGTGCGATGAGAACAGGCCGATTGGGTCCGGAGCTGTCGTCACACACCCTCCCTGAATACGCTTGGCAAGGCCTGCCTTTTCCCTGACACTCCCAGTAAACGGCCACTTACCGCCCACAGGCGGCCTCTTCCTGTCAACCAGCATGTGAATGGCTGCGCGATTGAAATTTTCGCACCAGCTTGTCGCTGTTCGGCGATGCCTGTTGTTGTTTGGCGACATGTGTGCGCATTGCAGTGATACGCAGTCAATCAATAATCGCCTGCTGTGTGAAAACGCACAGCAGCGATCAGGTGTGAATCGGGCCCTCTATTTGTACCACTTGCTCCAGTGAGGTCCCCGGTACATTGGTGCAGCTCATGAAGCATTCCCTAAGTAGGAAATGGATACGCTTTAACTATTTGAGTTCCATATGGGTCTTACAGTGCAGGCTGCCTCACACTACAAAGCCATACTGTGGTTCCAGTTCAGAACTTGGGGCACGGGTTAGAATAGCAGTAAACTTGTTCAGAATATTGGGGCCCAGATTTATCAAGCCTTGGAGAGTGATAAATTGCACGGTGATAAAGTACCAGCCAACCAGCTCCCAACTGTCATGTTACAGGCTGTGTTTGAAAAATGACAGTTAGGAGCTGATTGGTTGGTACTTTATCACCGTGCAATTTATCACTCTCCAAGGCTTGATAAATCTGAGCCGAAATAAAGTAATTTAACACTTAAACTGCTACTTGTTACTAATGTAATGCTTTAGTAAACTGTTATGTGGCAACTATCCCTTCAATTACCCTCTGGTTATACACTTGCTGATGCCGTGTCCAAAGAGTGATGGGCACGTGACATGCTGCGTTCTGCATCATGTCACTGCTAGCCACATCCCCCGTTGATCCTGCTGGAGAGCCGCTGGAGGATGTTGCTAGTGACCGCGGGAGCGCGCATATCATGGGTACACACTAGACAATATACCCAATATGTAGCTCCAATCCGCGGTACCCACTGCCGCCGCTGGAGAGGAGACATGTCTGCAAAGAACCCGGACCACAGGCATGTTCCCATGGTCTGTACAGACACGGGGTATCAGGTGCTCTTCCACTAAGAAATGGTACAGCCTGGGGGAAATGTATGAAGCAGTGAAAACAGTGGAGAAGTTAGCCAGTGTAGAAGTTGCCAATGGCAACCAGTCAACTTTGAAGTAACATTAAAGTGCATGCTATACATTATATATAGCAGCTGATTGGTTGCTATGAACAACTTCTCCTGCCCCTAAACCCTTAAAATACAGTTATTAATGAAACTCCCATGGTAATGCTTACAGCCAGCGGTGCCACCGCCTCCCGCACACCCCACCCCAGCTGGAGAGGAGACATGCTCCTATAGTAATGCTAACAGACGGCGGTGCCACCGCCTCCCGCACACCCCACCCCAGCTGGAGAGGAGACATGCTCCTATGGTAATGCTAACAGACGGCGGTGCCACTGCCTCCTGCACACCCCACCCCAGCTGGAGAGAAGACATGCTCCTATGGTAATGCTAACAGACGGCGGTGCCACTGCCTCCTGCACACCCCACCCCAGCTGGAGAGAAGACATGCTCCTATGGTAATGCTAACAGACGGCGGTGCCACTGCCTCCTGCACACCCCACCCCAGCTGGAGAGAAGACATGCACCTATGGTAATGCTAACAGACGGCGGTGCCACCGCCTCCCGCACACCCCACCCCAGCTGGAGAGGAGACGTGCTCCTATGGTAATGCTAACGGACGGCGGTGCCACCGCCTCCCGCACACCCCACCCCAGCTGGAGAGGAGACATGCTCCTATGGAAACGCTAACAGACGGCGGTGCCACCGCCTGCCGCACAGTCCCCGCCACTGCTGGAGGAGTGATTGTCTGTGATCTCTCCTCCAGTGAGGGGGTGTATTGGAGGCGGTGGCATTAGCACTATTGTGGGAGGCACTTATGGTGGGCGGCAGGGGGCAGGTGTAATTGCCTCCCCACCACACATAAGAGAGAGGCTGACTAGCGTGTGCTGCTCTGGGGGGAGAGAGGGTGCTGAAGCAGAGGTAGCAGCAGTCAATCCTCTCTCCCTGCCTGACCGCTGTCTGCAATGGGGAAGGGATGAGCAGCATGACCAGGTCCCTCGCCAGGCCCTTCCAACAGGCTTGTGCCTGGATAAAGAGTAACCAATCCCCCCCTCACCTTGGCAACACTGCACCACACGCACTGGCTAGGAAAGGCTCAGGCCACGGCCTTTGTTTGCAAGTGGTGGTCCTGTTAGTGCTACTGCTGTTGCGTGCACTAGAAGAATACCTACTGTGAAAGCCGTGGGCCAAATGCAGTCAGCCATCTTCTTCTGTAACCTTATATGGTGATGCAACACCTTCTTGCCGTGAGTTAACTAGAGGTGTCGCCTTTATAACAGACAAACCAGTGCCTCAAAAAAGAACACTAAGGGGGATACCTTACACAAGACACAGCTAAAACTCTAATCCACGCTCTCATTATCTCCCGCATTGATTATTGCAATAGTCTCCTGACCGGTCTTCCCAAAACGAGACTCTCACCACTACAATCCATTCTGAATGCAGCTGCGAGGCTGATCTTCCTCGCTAGACGTTCATCGTCTGCAGATCCGCTCTGTCAGTCCCTCCATTGGTTACCTGTACTCTACCGTATTCAATATAAAATACTTATACTCACACACAAGGCTATTAACCAAACTGCACCAACGTACATCACTTCACTTATCTCAAAATATCTCCCAACCCGACCTCTCCGCTCTTCACAAGATCTGCATCTCTCATCCACACTCATTACTCGCTCCCACTCACGACCGCAGGACTTTCATCGGGCTGCACCCACTCTGTGGAATGCCCTACCACGCACAATAAGACTCTCCTCTAGTCTCCAAACCTTCAAGCGTTCCCTGAAAACTCACCTCTTCAGGCAAGCATATCAAATTCCAGAACCGCCCACGTAACTTTCATAAACCTTCCTATCAAATTGCATCCACTCTGCACAGTCCACACATATCCCCACATGTCTTCTCATCCTTCCTCTCGACCCTGGTTCATCATTGCTGTATGACCATATCATACAGCCCACCAAGAACCTTTGCAATCTGGTGGACAACTATGCAATAGATAGCACCTATCCTTGTGTATCCATGCCTATTTCCCTATAGATTGTAAGCTTGCGAGCAGGGCCTTCCTACCTCTATGACTGTTTGTTATCACCCAGTTTTGTTATATCATTGTTTTGTTATATCATTGTTATTTCCAATTGTAAAGCGCAACGGAATTTGCTGCGCTATATAAGAAACTGTTAATAAATAAATAAATATCCTATTAGCCCCGGTAAAACATCGGGTGCGAAAAACATGTTTTTCGTGATTTTTCCCGATGTTTCCCCAATTTTTTTTTACAGGCTATCCCGATTGATCACATGTAAAAAAAATAGCAATTCTCCAAAAACACACAGGATCAGTGAAACCTGTGTGTTTCACTGAAACCTGTGTGTCAAAATCCCAAATGACCGCGGACAACCTGCAGTGTCCGATGCCTGCTGCAGCAGGCTGGGATTGTAGGCATGGCGCTGCGGCCCGAAAGCTTCCACTCGGCGAGGTGACCCCCGGCGGGGAAGCCGGGGCAGCACCGTGACCCACATCCCCCCTCCCCCGGCAGCAGTCACATGACGGGGGAGCGGCCATGTGACCGAGGGAGCATGTCCTTCTTACTATACAACATAAGAATGGGGGGACCCAAGGACAATTGCATCTTGCACCACTTTTCATTATGGGCTGTATTTTTGGGGGGCGTTGTGATGTTTTTTATTTTATTTGCATAGACAAACATTTTTATTGGTTATTGTTAATACATTACTAATTATCAACGTATTTGTATACAGAAGTGACTGCTTTGTTGCTTACAGCCAATCACTTCAGTGCTGGGCCTCATAGTGGCACCCAGCAACAGCCCTAGGTCACGATGATAAGGTCAAGAGTCCTTCCTTTCAGTTACTGGTCACACTCGCTGATAACGTCTATACAAAAGTAAGGGAAATCCTTTGATATAAGTTGTGACATCATCATTCCCCAAGCTTTCCCCTGCCAGCCAGTGCTGAAAGATTCAGTGTAGCCTGCACAATAACCATACATAAGATCAGGTGACTCCTTTGTGGACTGACTCTGTATTCTGGATACAACTGGGCTGAATCATTGTCACTATTAGGAAAAACAGACTTTTCATACACCAGAATTGCTAGTTTGGTGGCCTCTTCCAGCTGAGGAGCCACAATTGGCTGGTTTCTACTCAAGGGCGATTCTCTGTGATGCCCGGGACAGCTATACAATTTCAAATGACACACTCCAAAATACCAAGATTGTAGTGGGTCTTATGTTACAGGGTAAGTCATTTCCACTAAGCAATTAAGTTTTCATATAACAACAATTTCTTAACAGTTTAAAAGGAAAATATTTTTAAAAGCGTGTGTGCACGGAACTTTATGTTCACTTTCTGGAGAATCACCCTTTTAGGTGGCCAATGGATTTAGCACAGGCTGCTCAAGGAACGTATTAAACCTAGAGGTCAAGTTGGTTGTGTGGGAAGTACAGGCTGGGCCAGTTCTAGACCTTGTGGCACCCAGGGTGAACGTTTCCTTTGGCACCCCCCCATTCACACAGGAACAGTGCGCTCCTATGGCATGCGGCAAAAATACAGGACGTGGCTTCATGGGGAAGGAACGTGATCACAGAATAGTACCAATTCACATTACACCGCACAGTGTCCATCAGTCTCATGACACCAAACAGTAGTACCCCTTATACACGCCAGGTAGAGCCTCTTATACACACTGCACCAGGTAGAGCCCCTTATACAGATTGCAGAAGGTAGAGCCCCTTTTATGCATGTAACACCAGGTAGAAACCCTTTTATACACGTTATGCCAGGTAGAGCCCCTTTTATACATATTACACCAGGTAGAGCCCCTTATACACATTGTGCCAGGTAGAGCCTCTTATACACATTGTGTCAGGTAGAGCCTCTTATACACATTGCACCAGTTAGAGCCCCCTTTATACACATTACACCAGGTAGAACCCCTTACACACGGTACGCCAGGTAGAGATCCTTATACACATTGCGCCAGGCAGAGCCTCTTACACATGTTACGCCAGGTAGAGCCCCCTATACACACTACAACAGGTAGAGCCCCTTATAAACATTGTGCGAGATAGAGGGGGTTATTCAAGTTTGTTAGCAAACCAAAAAAGCACACTAATGGGAAAAACCATGCAGCACTGCAGATGGGGCAGATGTAACATGTGCAGAGAGAGTTAGATTTGGGTGGGTTATATGGTTTCTGTGCAGGGTAAGTACTGGCTGCTTTATTTTTACACTGCAATTTCAGTTTGAACACACCCCACCCAAATGTAAATCTCTCTGCATATGTTACATCGGCCCCACCTGCAGTACAACATGATTTTGCTCATTAATGTACTTCTTTGGTTTGCTAACAAACCTGAATAAGGCGCAGAGCTCCTTATACATGTTACACCAGGTAGAGCCCCTTATACACTGCACCAGGCAGGAACCCTTAATCATATTATGCCTGGTAGACTCTCTTATACACATTGTGCCAGGTAGAGCCCCTTATACACGTTATGCCAGGTAGAGCCTCTTATACACATTGGCTAGGAAGATCCCCTTATACACATTATGCCAAGTAGAGCCCCTTTTATACATGTTACGTCGGGTAGAGCACCTTCCACATGTTACGCAAGGTAGAGTCCTTTATACACTGCACCAGGCAGTGGCCCTTAAACACGTTACACAGTAGTAGAGCCTCTTATACAGAATGCACCAGGTTGAGCCTATATATATATATATATATATATATATATATGTCCCCGTCACTCACCATCCGGCTGCGGCAGTATGTCCACCGGTTTCCATACACACTTCCGCCCAGCGTGAAGCTGGACGGAAGTGAGCATCAGGAGGCAACCAGCGGGGAGCAGCCAGCGTGGTGCGAACAGTGGGCTGGTGCACACAATTTAGATGGCACTGATGGGCTGACTGCGCCCGTGCCCTCATGCGCCTTGGGCACTCGTTTTGCTAGCCTGCACTTAAAACTGCCAGTGATTACCAGAAAACACCTACAGTAATTTCCTTTCAAAGATCAAGCAGCAATTGCGTGACAGTGATAGAATGGTTTATTAATCATTCTGGTAGTAGACAACAGAACGCCTGGCTTGCTGGAGTGGTGAGTGATAGACAAAATCACAATGCAATTTTGGAATCCTGGGTTTGACAACTTAGAAATCAGCTAACAGGTGTGTTCTCATTCTAAAACAGGCTTTGGTCAGTTGCACCCAATCTGCCGCCCAGTTCCTGGATCACTGCCTAAACAGAGACAATGTGAGAAGCTTACACTAAATTCGGATAGGGAAACGTATAAAGCCACGTTCCTGGCTAAAACCTGCAAGCATCTGATACTCGCTACCTTTTACTGAAATGCTTATTTTTTCTAATCTTTCTCTTTTGCTGGCAATTCTGCCAACAGCTGCTGGCACCATGAATTAATACTATTAGAAAGGGTTTTGGTTGCAACATTATAGAGTATGGAAAGCGCCCAAATCACTTCCCTCTCTGGGAGAGCTCTCTCACTGACACTTTAATGTAAAAAAAAATAAAAAAAATTGGTAAAATATAAGAGGTTAAAATGCTACATAATGGTAAATAACTGTGCATTAAACAGAACTTGAAATTAATGATACTTTAAGTAAAAACAGTAAATAAGAGGCACATTAATCATAGCTCGCTTCCTATAGGTTTATTGCATTATTGATGGCTCTACAACCATATATTTCCTCGGTTCTGTGTGAGCAGAGCTTAATGTAACAATACCCCTTGTGGCAAGCTTAAATATACATCATTTATTGTCAGAGGCTTTTATATGTGACCAGCAAACGTATTTGTTTCTGAGCTTATGTTTAAGTAATAGCAGCATGACACTTCCCTAAATACGTTCACTATATATATACAGTATATATTGTGGCAGGGACAGCATGATTCCACATGAGGTTAATGTAGAATGGTATTCTTTTGCAGGAACAACAGGTCTGATGGAATCCAGTCAGGGTTTTAGCTGAGTCTGTTGTATGCCACAGCTGGGCTAATCACTACAGCTTGTCTTCTACCTTTTAAAGGGATGTAGTTAGAATCCCAGCGGTCGTAATCCTGACGGTCAAAATACTGAAGCCGGAATCCCGACCGCCAGAATGCAGGCAGCGCCGCTACAGCTATTCCCACTCCTAGGTGTCCACAACACCCATGGAGTGGGAATAGAACCTGTGGCGAGTAAAGCGAGCCACCAAGCCCACAAGGGGCTGCGTTTCGCTCAACCCCCTGCCGGCATTCTGACGGTCGGGAATCTGGCATAGGTATTTTAACCACCGGGATTCCGACCGCCGGAATCCCGTACCCAACTTCTTTAAAAAATGTGTTTGCGCAGCAGGTCATGGCTCCTGATGCCAGCAAGTGAACGGGCAATAGGTTGGGGGTCTGGGGTTACGTTAGGAGCCATTTGTCATCTGTCACAATATATATATATATATATATAAACATTACCGGACTTCACCACCCGAGCTGGGATCCAAGCCAGCTCGGGTTTTCCCGCCTGACTCGGAAATCAGAATGAGGCAAAACGTCATCATCCCTCTGTCGGATTCTCGTGGGGTTTGGAGTCCATATAAGGCGCGTCACCGCCATTTTCACTCCGGCATTGGAGAGTGTGGAGAGAGGACTTGTCTCCATCCTCAGTGTCCTGCATCACTTCAGTGGTGCTGTCTTGTGCTGCATCAGTCCAGTGGTAGTGTCTTGTGCTGCATCAGTCCAGTCATAGTGGTGGTGTCCTCTGCTGCCATATGTCCAGTGCTGCTGTATAAGTCCAGTCCAGTGGTGCTGTGTTGTGCTTCATCAGTTCAGTGGTGGTGTATTGTACTGCATCAGTCCAGTCACAGTGGTGGTGTCCTCTTCTGCCATATGTCCAGTGCTGCTGTATAAATCCAGTCCAGTGGTGCTGTGTTGTGCTGCATCAGTCCAGTGGTGGTGTATTGTGCTGCATCAGTCCAGTCACAGTGGTGGTGTTCTCTGCTGCCATATGTCCAGTGCTGCTGTATAAATCCAGCCCATTGCAGTGGTGCTGTGTTGTCCTGCATCAGTACAGTGGTAGTGTCTTGTGCTGCATCAGTCTAGCCATAGTGGTGGTGTCCTCTGCTGCCATATGTCCAGTGCTGCTGTATAAGTCCAGTCCAGTGGTGCTGTGTTGTGCTGCATCAGTACAGTGGTAGTGTCTTGTGATGCATCAGTCCAGTCACAGTGGTGGTGTCCTCTGCTGCCATATGTCCAGTGCTGCTGTATAAGTCCAGTCCATTGCAGTGGTGCTGTGTTATCCTGCATCAGTCCAGTGGTGGTGTCCCTGTGCTGCTGTATATGTCCAGTGATACTGGCGTATAATTCTAGTGGTACTGGCGTATGTCCAGTGATACTGCCGTATAATTCCAGTGGTACTGGCGTATAATTCCAGCGGTACTGGCGTATAAATCCAGTCCAGTGATACTGCCGTATATGTCCAGTAGTACTGCCGTATAATTCCAGTGATACTGCCGTATAATTCCAGTGATACTGCAGTATAATTCCAGTGATACTGCCGTATAATTCCAGTGGTAATGGCGTATAATTCCAGTGGTACTGGCGTATAAATCTAGTCCAGTGATACTGCCATATATATGTCCGGTGGTACTGCCATATAAATCCAGTGGTACTTCCGTATAATTCCAGTGATCCTGCCGTATAATTCCAGTGGCACTGGCGTAAAAATCCAGTGATACTGCCATATAATTCAAGTGGTACTACCGTATAAATCCAGTGGTACTGGTGTATAAATCCAGTCCAGTGATACTGCTGTATAAATCCAGTGATACTGCCGCATAAGTCCAGTGATACTGACGTATATGTCCAGTGCGACTGCCGTATATGTCCAGTGATACTGCCGTATATGTCCAGTGGTACTGCCGTATAAATCCAGTCCAGTGGTACTGCCATATAAGTCCAGTCCAGTGGTACTGCCATATAAGTTCAGTGGTGCTGTCCTTTGCTGTATATTATTTACTCCAAATAAAGGGGTTATTAATATTTAATCCAAATAATCTTTACAGGGTTTGCCCTGTGTAGTGTAGAGGTACGCTCTCCTTTGCTGCATTTTGTTATATAACTCCAGAAAAAATAAGATTTTACTCACCGGTAAATCTATTTCTCGTAGTCCGTAGTGGATGCTGGGGACTCCCTAAGGACCATGGGAAATAGCGGCTCCGCAGGAGACTGGGCACAGCTAAGAAAGAATTAGGACTACCTGGTGTGCACTGGCTCCTCCCACTATGACCCTCCTCCAGACTTCAGTAAGGATACTGTGCCCGGAAGAGCTGACACAATAAGGAAAGGATTTTGAATCCCGGGTAAGACTCATACCAGCCACACCAATCACACCGTATAACTCGTTATATTATACCCAGTTAACAGTATGAACATAACGGAGCCTCTCAACAGATGGCTCAACAATAACCCTTTTAGTTAACAATAACTATATACAAATATTGCAGACAGTCCGCACTTGGGACGGGCGCCCAGCATCCACTACGGACTACGAGAAATAGATTTACCGGTGAGTAAAATCTTATTTTCTCTAACGTCCTAGTGGATGCTGGGGACTCCGTAAGGACCATGGGGATTATACCAAAGCTCCCAAACGGGCGGGAGAGTGCGGATGACTCTGCAGCACCGAATGAGAGAACTCAAGGTCCTCCTCAGCCAGGGTATCAAATTTGTAGAATTTTGCAAACGTGTTTGCCCCTGACCAAGTAGCAGCTCGGCAAAGTTGTAAAGCCGAGACCCCTCGGGCAGCCGCCCAAGAAGAGCCCACTTTCCTCGTGGAATGGGCTTTTACAGATTTAGGCTGCGGCAGGCCAGCCACAGAATGCGCAAGCTGAATTGTGCTACAAATCCAGCGAGCAATAGTCTGCTTTGAAGCAGGAGCACCCATCTTGTTTGGTGCATACAGGATAAATAGCGAGTCAGTCTTCCTGACTCCAGCCGTCCTGGAAACATAAATTTTCAAGGCCCTGACTACGTCCAGTAACTTGGAGTCCTCCAAGTCCCTAGTAGCCGCAGGCACCACGATAGGTTGGTTCAAGTGAAAAGCTGATACCACCTTAGGAAGAAACTGGGGATTAGTCCTCAATTCTGCCCTATCCATATGGAAAATCAAATAGGGGCTTTTGCATGACAAAGACGCCAATTCTGCCACCCGCCTTGCCGAAGCCAAGGCCAAAAGCATGACCACTTTCCACGTGAGATATTTTAAATCCACGGTTTTGAGTGGCTAAAACCAATGTGACTTTAGGAAACCCAACACCACGTTGAGGTCCCACGGTGCCACTGGAGGCACAAAAGGAGGCTGAATATGCAGCACTCCCTTGACAAATGTCTGAACTTCAGGCAGTGAAGCCAGTTCCATTTTGGAAGAAAATCGATAGAGCCGAAATCTGGACCTTAATGGAACCCAATTGTAGGCCCATAGTCACCTCTGACTGTAGGAAGTGCAGAAATCGACCTAGCTGAAATTTCTCCTTTGGGGCCTTCCTGGCCTCACAGTACGCAACATATTTCCGCCCTATGCGGTGATAATGGTTAGCGTTCACTTCTCTCCTAGCTTTAAATAGCGTAGGGATAACTTCCTCCGGAATTCCCTTTTCCTTCAGGATCCGGCGTTCAACCGCCATGCCGTCAACGCAGCCGCGGTACGTCTTGAAACAGACAGGCCCCCTGCTGCAGCAGGTCCTGTCTGAGCGGCAGAGGCCATAGGTCCTCTGAGATAATTTCTTGGAGTTCTGGTTACCAAGCTCTTCTTGGCCAACCCGGAACAATGAGTATAGTTCTTACTCCTCTCCTTCTTATTATTCTCATTACCCTGGGTAAGAGAGGCAGAGAAGGGAACACATACACCGACTGGTACACCCACGGTGTTATCAGAGCGTCCACAGCTATCACCTGAGGGTCCTTGACCTGGCGCAATATCTTTGTAACTTTTAGTTGAGGCGGGACGCCATCATGTCCACCTGTGGCCTTTCCCAGCGGTGTACAATCATTTGGAAGACTTCTGGATGAAGTCCCCACTCTCCCGGGTGGAGGTCGTGTCTTCTGAGAAAGTCTGCTTCTCAGTTGTCCACTCCGGGAATGAACACTGCTGACAGTGCTAACACATAATTTTCCGCCCATCGGAGAATCCTTGTGGCTTCTGCCATCGCCATCCTGCTTCTTGTGCCGCCCTGTTGTGTACATGAGCGACCGCCGTGATGTTGTCTGACTGGATCAGCACCGGCCGGTGTTGAAGCAGGGGTCTAGCCTGACTTAGGGCATTGTAAATGGCCCTTAGTTCCAGAATATTTATGTGTAGGGAAGTCTCCTGACTTTTCCATAGCCTTGGAAGTGTCTTCCCTGTGTGACTGCCCCCCAGCCTCGAAGGCTGGCATCCGTGGTCACCAGGACCCAGTCCTGTATGCCGAATCTGCGGCCCCCTAGAAGATGAGCACTCTGCAGCCACCACAACAACGACACCCTGGCCCTTGGAGACAGGGTTATCCGCCTATGCATCTGAAGATGCGACCCGGACCACATGTCCAACAGATCCCACTGGAAAATCCTTGAATGGGACCTGGCGAATGGAATTTCTTCGTAAGAAGCTACCATCCTTCCCAGGGCTCGCGTGCATTGATGCACCGACACCTGTATACGTATTAGGAGGTCTCTGTCTAGAGACGACAACTCCTTGGACTTCTCCTCCGGGAGAAACCCTTTTTATCCTGTTCTGTGTCCAGAACCATACTCAGGAACAGTAGACGCGTCGTAGGAACCAGCTGCGACTTTGGAATATTCAGAATTCAGCCGTGCTGTTGTAGCACTTCCCGAGATAGTGCTACTCCGCCGAACAACTGCTCCCTGGACCTCGCCTTTATAAGGAGATCGTCCAAGTACGGGATAATTATTTCGGCCATTACCTTGGTAAATACCTCGGTGCCGGGGACAGACCAACGGCAACGTCTGGAATTGGTAATGACAATCCTGTACCACAATTTTGAGGTACTCCTGGTGAAAAGGGTAAATAGGGACATGCAGGTAAGCATCCTTGATGTCCAGTGATACCATCCAGGCTTGCAATAATCGCCCTGAGCGATTCCATTTCGAACTTGAACCTTCGTATATAAGTGTTCAAGGCTTTCAATTTTAGAATGGGTCTCACCGAACCGTCTGGTTTCGGTACCACAACATTTTGGAATAGTAACCCCGGCCTTGTTGAAGGAGGGGTACCTAGATTTCACCTGCTGGAAGTGCAGCTTGTGAATTGCCGCCAGTACTACCTTTCTCCGAGGGCAGCAGGCAAGGCTGAGGTGAGGTAACGGCAGTGGTGCAAGTGGGCGGGTACGGGTGGGTACGGCGTACCCGTAAGAATTTAGCCGTGGGTACACCGTACCCACACCGACGGGCCGCCGCTCCTCTTCCTTCCCTCCCTCCCCCACGCCGCACCGCCGCACACGCCTCTGATGTGAGGGCAGGAGAGTGCAGCCTGCGCCTCTCGTTCCCCTCAGTCTCCGGTGGGTGTTTCAGTTTACTTCAGCGCCGATCCGTGAGCCAATCAGAGCTCGCACCCGCGAGCTCTGATTGGCTCACGGATCGGCGCTGAATTAAACTGAGACACCCGCCGAAGACTGAGGGGAACGAGAGGCGCAGGCTGCACTCTCCTTCCCTCACATGACAGACAGGAGGACAGCGACGGCAGCGGTGAGTAGGGGAGGGGGGCATGTTATACCTGGCACTGGGGGGGCATGTATACCTGGCACTGGGGGCATATCTGGCACAGGGGGGCATATATACCTGGCACTGGGGGCATATCTGGCACAGGGGGGCATATATACCTGGCACTGGGGGATATCTGGCACAGGGGGGCATGTATACCTGGCACTGGGGGCATATCTGGCACAGGGGGGCATATATACCTGGCACTGGGGGCATATCTGGCACAGGGGGGCATATATACCTGGCACTGGGGGATATCTGGCACAGGGGGGCATGTATACCTGGCACTGGGGGCATATCTGGCACAGGGAGGCATATATACCTGGCACTGGGGGATATCTGGCACAGGGGGGCATGTATACCTGGCACTGGGGGATATCTGGCACTGGGGGGGCATGTTATACCTGGCACTGGGGGATATCTGGCACTGGGGGGGCATGTATACCTGGCACTGGGGGATATCTGGCACTGGGGGGGCATGTATACCTGGCACTGGGGGATATCTGGCACTGGGGGGGCATGTATACCTGGCACTGGGGGATATCTGGCACTGGGGGGGCATGTATACCTGGCACTGGGGGATATCTGGCACTGGGGGCATATCTAGCACAGGGGGGCATATATACCTGGCACTGGGGGATATCTGGCACAGGGGGGCATGTATACCTGGCACTGGAGGATATCTGGCACTGGGGGCATATCTGGCACTGTAGGGGCATTTCTGTATCTGACACGGGGGGCAATGTATATCTGACACAGTGGGGGCATTTGTGTATCTAGCACTGTGGGGCAATGTGTATCTGACACTGTGAGGCAATGTATGGCACTCTGGGGGCATTTCTGTATCTGGCACTGTGGGGCAATGTGTATCTGGCACTGTGGGGCAATGTGCATCTGGCACTGTGGGGCAATGTGCATCTGGCACTGTGGGGCAATGTGTATCTGGCACTCTGGGGACATTTGTGTATCTGGCACTGTGGGGCAATGTGTATCTGGCACTGTGGGGCAATGTGTATCTGGCACTCTGGGGACATTTGTGTATCTGGCACTGTGGGGCAATGTGCATCTGGCACTGTGGGGCAATGTGTATCTGGCACTGTGAGGCAATGTGTATCTGACACTCTGGGGACATTTGTGTATCTGGCACTCTGGGGACATTTGTGTATCTGGCACTGTGGGGCAATGTGTATCTGGCACTGTGGGGTTATATGTATCTGGCACTGTGGGCCAATGTATATCTAGCACTGTGGTGCAACGTGTATCTGACACTATTGGGGTCATACGTGTATCTGCCCCTCCCCCATATGTGTATCACGCCCCCATTTTCATTGGCCACGCCCCATGTGGCATTTGGCCACACCCATTTTTTTGCGCACGCACCTTCGGCGCGCGCACACAGTACCCGTAAGACATTTTTTCTACTTGCACCACTGGGTAACGGCGAGGGGGAGTCGCCTCGAACTCCAGCCTGTATCCCTGTGATACTATTTGCAGAACCTAGGGATCCACCTGTGGGCAAACCCACTGGTCCCTGAAGTTCCCGAGACGCGCCCCTACCGCACCTGTCTCCACCTGTGGAGCCCCAACGTCAAGCGGTGGACTCAGAGGAAGCGGGGGAAGATTTTTGATCCTGGGAACTGGCTGCTGGTGCAGCTTTTTCCTTCTTCCCTTGTCTCTGTGCAGAAAGGAAGCGCCTTTGACCCGCTTGCTTTTCTGAAGCCGAAAGGACTGTACCTGAAAATACGGTGCTTTCTTAGGCTGTGAGGAAACCTGAGGTAAAACAAAATTTCTTCCCAGCTGTTGCTGTGGATACGAGGTCCCAGAGACCATCCCCAACAATTCCTCACCCTTATAAGGCAGAATCTCCATGTGCCTTTTATAGGCAGCATCACCTGTCCACTGCCAGGTTACTAATACCCTCCTGGCAGAATGGACATTGCATTAATTCTGGATGCCAGCCGGCAAATATCCCTCTGTGCATCCTTTATATATAAGACAACGTCTTTAATATGCTCTATGTTAGCAAACTATTTTCCCTGTCCTAGAGTATTAATATTATCTGACAGGGTATCAGACCACGCTGCAGCAGCACTATTTATGCTGAGGCGATTGCAGGTCTCAGTATATAACCTGAGTGTGTATATACAAACTTCAGGATAGTCTCCTGCTTTTTATCAGCAGGCTCCTTCAAGGTGGCCGTATCCTAATACGGCAGTGCCACCTTTTTTGACAAACGTGTGAGCGCCTTATCCACCCTAAGGGATATCTCCCAACGTGACCTATCCTCTGGCGGGAAAGGGTACGCCATCAGTAACCTTTTAGAAATTACCAGTTTCTTATTGGGGGAACCCACGCTACTTTACACACTTCATTCATTCATCTGATGGGGGAACAAAACACTGGCTGCTTTTTCTCCCCAAAAATAAAACCCCTTTTATGTGGTACTTGGGTTCATGTCAGAAATGCGTAACACATTTTTTATTGCCGAGATCATGTAACGGATGTTCCTAGTGGATTGTGTATATGTCTCAATCTCGTCGACACTGGAGTCAGACTCCGTGTCGACATCTGTGTCTGCCATCTGAGGTAACGGGCGCTTTTTTGAGCCCCTGATGGCCTTTGAGACGCCTGGGCAGGCGCGGGCTGAGAAGCCGGCTGTCCCACAGCTGTTTTACGTCATCCAGCCTTGTAAGGAGTTGACATTGTCGTTTAATACCTTCCACCTATCCATCCACTCTGGTGTCGGCCCCACAGGGGACGACATCCCATTTATCGGCCTCTGCTCCACCTCCACGTAACCTTCCTCATCCCACATGTCGACACAGCCGTACCGACACACAGCACACACACAGGGAATGCTCTGACTGAGGACAGGACCCCACAAAGTCCTTTGGGGAGACAGAGAGAGAGTATGCCAGCACACACCAGAGCGCTATATAATGCAGGGATTAACACTATAACTGAGTGATTTTCCCCCCAATAGCTACTTGTATAACAATATTGCACCTAAATTTTGTGCCCCCCCTCTCTTTTTAACCCTTTGAGCCTGAAAACTACAGGGGAGAGCCTGGGGAGCTGTCTTCCAGGTACACTGTGAAGAGAAAATGGTGCCAGTGTGCTGAGGGAGATAGCTCCGCCCCTTTTTCGCGGACTTTTCTCCTGCTTTTTTATGGATTCTGGCAGGGGTATTTATCACATATATAGCCTCTGGGGCTATATATTGTGATATATTTGCCAGCCAAGGTGTCATTTATTGCTTCTCAGGGCGCCCCCCCCCAGCGCCCTGCACCCTCAGTGATCGGAGTGTGAAGTGTGTATGAGGAGCAATGGCGCACAGCTGCAGTGCTGTGCGCTACCTTGGTGAAGACTGATGTCTTCTGCCGACGATTTTCCGGATTTCTTCTTGCTTCTGGCTCTGTAAGGGGGCCGGCGGCGCGGCTCCGGGACCGAACACCAATGGCCGGTTCCATGCGGTCGATCCCTCTGGAGCTAATGGTGTCCAGTAGCCTAAGAAGCCCAAGCTACCACCAGTTAGGTAGGTTCGCTTCTTCTCCCCTTAGTCCCTCGCTGCAGTGAGTCTGTTGCCAGCAGATCTCACTGTAAAATAAAAAACCTAACATATACTTTCTTTCTAGGAGCTCAGGAGAGCCCCTAGTGTGCATCCAGCTCGGCCGGGCACAGGATTCTAACTGAAGTCTGGAGGAGGGTCATAGTGGGAGGAGCCAGTGCACACCAGGTAGTCCTAATTCTTTCTTAGCTGTGCCCAGTCTCCTGCGGAGCCACTATTCCCCATGGTCCTTACGGAGTCCCCAGCATCCACTAGGACGTTAGAGAAATAATGGAGAACAAAAATTTGGAGGATAAAATAGGGAAAGAGTCGATCGTCATCCCAGAGGGGAAGTCGGAAGACCACTTGTACTACTTCAACTAAGCAAATGACTGTCCAAGAGCCCTTTGCGAGGAAGATGAAATATGACAGCAGTCATCCTGTTGCAAAGAGGATAACTGAGGCCTTGACAGCTATGTTGGTGTTAGACGTGTGTCCGGTATCCGCCATTAGTGCAGTGGGACTGCAGTGCCACTCCTAGATGGGCCAGGTGTTTGTGCCGCACACTTGTGTCGCTTAGCTTAGCCATCTAGCATACCAAATGGATATTAAAATGATATATACCATTTATGGCAGGATATCAATTCTGTATTGGGCTGCAGTAATTCTTTAATGAACCTCCCGTTTCTCCAAAATGCCACCTTAAATCCAAGAAGCTGTCACCTCACTCCTGACTCGACAGCAAGCATGTGCATCTGTCATTGTCCTGTAGGATGAACATAATCCCCTTTCCGGCTGCTGCACCACTCCTTCCCCAGAGCCCTTCTCTGTCTGCCTCCTGGGCCCTCCTCCTTCTTGCACCCAGCTCCAACCCCTACAGTGTGTGTCTAGTTACTCGGTGCTCCCCGCTTCCCCCACAGCTCCCCCTTTGTCGCTTCTCTTTCCCCACCTTAGATCCAAACCCCCCCTTCCCCCCGCCCCCCCCACACACACCTTGCAGTAAATTCCAACCCCCCATTTCCCACCGGGTCCAGCTGAAAATGTACCCTGTAAGACAGACAGAGTATAATGCACATGCGCAGGTCTCTGGAAACATGGCTCCCACGCTTTGTTACTGGGGACATCTCAATTGTGCAAGCTCAAATGCGGCGGCCATTTTCCAGGTGATTTCTCAAGGATGGAGCAATAAGTAAAATTCCAGTACAGTATATGGGTGCAGGGTGCGCGGGCCCGTTGTACACCAGTGATTATGTAGGAGTATAATTATAATGTTATGAAGTCATTGTGTCAACATTCAGGATGGCGACATGCTCAGAAAGTTGCTGTACAACATGGCAGTACTTACGTACTGTTGGCAATGTCAGAACGTCAACATTGTGACTGTCAACAGCCAGAAAATCGACACGATTGTAAGGTTAGGGCGCTGTCAGGGTTAGGCTGCTATTAGGGTTAGGGTTAGTTTAGTGTTTTTAGCTGCCATTAGGGTTAGGATGCCATTAGGATTCGGGTTAGGGATAGGTTAGGGTTAAGGTTCATCTGCCATTAGGGTCAGGGTTAGTTTAGGGTAAGGATGAAATTAGGATTAGAGTTGGGACATCCTAACTGTTGACGTTCAAAATGTTGATATTCTGGCAATGCCGACATTATGACGACATCTTCGATAATCTCAAATATGTTGCCATTCAGGCCATGTCGGCACTATGCTGTTGACATAATATACTACACCCATTATAGTGAGGGGTACTTAGAAATGAGTTGCACGCTGACTAATAATTCACCTGGTAAAATGCAAACGTTCTCCTTTAAGATGTATACATATAAATCCCATTTGCTTAAGGTCATATTGTTCCCTTCCTTTATATATATATATATATATATATATATATGTCATTGTTACATGTTCAGCAGATACTGATTGTATTTTATTTGAAACTTCATATCATTTATATTCAGTGCGTATAACTGATGTTTTACACTAACGACATGAAGCATATATGTAAAAGCAGCAATTAGACCTGCTACCCAGAATTCCTAGCACCACGTTCTCCTGACCTGGAGGACAATGAAATACAGGGCAGCTAGTGGTGTAATGTCTGTGTTGTCTGTCTGTGAGAGATACACCTCAGTCCTCAGAGGGAAGCATCCGATCTCAGGATTGTTCATCCATAGAAGGATCACACTTCTGCCCTTGTGTTGTCCCTGCCTCGGCCAATGCCGTCTGACTTACACTTCATTAATATTCCACACGTTGTCCTTAATAATATAGTCTCAGGTCATTAAGCACATCCGCAGTGATTCTCACCGATGCTCCCCTTAAAATAAATACTGCTTTTCCTGGAATCCTGTATTACTCACGTGTACGGCTTGTTATCCGTGTCACGGTCACCTCCCCACCCCAGTGTTTTGTCAGCTTGTCTTTAAGTAAAAGCATAATTTCGACTCAAATGACTGCAGGAAAACTCATTAGTGGTAGTGTCATGATGTGAGAGGGATGAAGACAGCCAGGGCCTATCAAAGGCTGGTACACTTCTAGTGCCCCACCACCATTACCACCAATGTTCCTGCTCTAAGGGGTCTAATTTACATATAGGGATATTTACTAAGCAGTGATAAGAGCGGAGAAGTGAGCCAGTGGAGAAGTTGCCCCATCAACCAATCAGCACTGAGATAACATGTATAATTTGCATACTATAAAATGATACAGAGCTGCTGATTGGTTGATGGAGCAACTTCTCCACTGGCTCACTTCTCCGCTCTTATCACTGCTTAGTAAATGTCACCCTAAAAGACTTGAATGTGTTATGAACCACAAGCAGTGGTTCATTCCTGTTCACTTTCTGTTCGTGTATTTTATGTTATAGTTCTCTTGCAGGCCAGGATTTCCTTTGCTCTGGTTTAGAAGACTCTTGTTGGCCGCCGGTGGTGAGTCTGTGTAATTGCAGCCTGTTTCCATGTGTTTAGCCTCACCTGTCTGTTAATTGCACCTGTCAGTTTGGAGTCATGCAGCAGGGCAGCTGCACGACATAATTAATTAGGGTCCCTGCTGTGTTTGGAGGAATTCCTTGTTATATTCTCCCTCACTGCCTGACACAGACGCCTGTTTTGTTCATATGTTTGTAAATCCAGTCATCAGGACACAGAGACATGTGAGTTCACGGTTGAAGCTAGATCCAAGTGGCCTAAGAGACCTTTTCCGTCAGGGGGAGTAGCCACGACACAAGGGGGAGGAGCTAGGCCAGCGGGACAGTTGCTCTACTATCCACGCCACCAACTTACCTTTAGTAATCAGGTGGCGAGCAAAGCAAGTCACCGAGCCCGAAGCGTGGCGAGCGAAGCGAGCCCGCGAGGGTACTTTTCGGGTACCCTGTTCGGCCGTAGCTCCTCCCCCTGGTGAGGTGTCTCCTCCCCTAGATACGCCGGAAGGTCTCTTCTCCCACTCCGATATAGAATCAACCGTGAGTTCACTGCTGTTCTGTTTTATTTCATCACCAACTCCAGGCACACTGCACACTGGACCACCAACTTCCCAGCATCCCCCTGGTCCTAGGGACCATCATTGAAGATTCAGGCTTACACATATTAGTAAGGGAGTGTCTACAAATATTAAGCATTCTAATACACTAACATCACATCTTCTTTTCTTTAAAGATAAGCCCTATACACTTCAATGCAACAATTAACAACGTCATATTAAGAAGAACATCATCTAACACATTTCAATGAGTCTCTCAGGTCTGCGTATTTCCCTTTTGGGTCTTTCATACACAGTCTGTGTTTCATCTACCATGTTGGACCTTTCTAGAATCGTGGTTTGTTCACTATTATGAGGATCATCATACATGTCAGATGAAGGGTATTCTTCAGTCATGTTGTCTTCATTATGGTTAGGTTGAGATCTTAAATCCACCCGATTTCTTCTTACTTCCGTTCCATGCTCTGTACGTATAGTATAAGATCTTGGTGCTACTTGTGCTTGCACAATACGTTTCTGCACCCAAATACCTTTCTCGTGATCTCTGAGACGGACTTGGTCACCCGATTTTAAATCAGATAAGCGTTTTGCTCGCCTGTCATTGAATAGTTTCTGTTTCGCCTGTTGACGTTCCTTACTCAGTCTGACCAACGCTGAGTTATGTGTATTAAGCAGTTCATCATGTATCGGGAGATTTGCTCTAATCCTCCTTCCCATCAGCATTTGTGCAGGAGAAAGTCCATTCTGTAAAGGTGTACTGCGGTAGATTAAAAGACTTTTGTAGAAATCTTCTTTACCTTCTTGAGCTTTTTTCATGAGACTCTTTACAGTTTTTACTGAACTTTCCACCAACCCATTTGAGCGTGGATAGTGGGGACTTGACGTAGTATGGACAAATTCCCACTCATCAGCAAATTGTCTAAATTCAGCACTGGAAAACTGAGGACCATTGTCAGTGAACACTTCCATAGGAACACCATGCCTTGCAAAGATTGACTTCATGCAATTGATCACGGCTTTACTAGTAGCTGTATGTAGTGTCTTCACCTCAGGGTAGTTAGAGTAATAATCAGTCACGACAATGTACGTTTTCCCATTACAATCAAACAAATCTGCTCCAACTTTCTGGTACGGTCTCTGGCACTGCGTGAGGACTCAGTGGCTCGACTTGTTGTTTCGATCTATACGTAAGACATAATTCACATGTAGCTGTAGTCTAGCTATGTCTTGGTTCATTCTTGGCCAATACATAACTTCACACGCTCTCCGCTTACATTTTTCTCCTCCTAAGTGGCCTTCATGTATCTTGCACAGCATAGTTTTTCTTAGTCGTGCAGGTATGACAAACCTATTGCCTTTGTAAATAATACCATTGACAACTGTAAGGTCACTGCGGTACATCCAATAATCATCAGCGGGCATGCATGTTTTTCTGCTGGCAAACCTTTCAGAATGATATCTTTCAACACTTTCATTGTGTCATCTGTCTCAGTTTCTTTCCTAATCTTTTCTTGTCTTGCAAGAGACACTGGTAGAGAAGCTGCAATCAAATTAACATAGGCTTCTATCTCTTCATCCATCAGACTTTTGGAACCTTCACTTTTGTCCACAGCACGAGAAAGTGTATCAGCAATGTACATGTATTTGCCGGGACAGTACAGCAAGTGTTCATCATATTTCTGTAGTCTGATAAGCATTCGTTGAATTCTCATGGGACAGTCATGTACTGATTTTGTCATGATAGCTACCAATGGCTTGTGGTCAGTTTCCACTGTAAATGTTTGACCATACACAAAGTGATGAAATCGCTCACATGCATATGTGATCGCTAGAAGTTCTTTTTCTATCTGAGCATACCTTGTTTCAGCACTTGTCAGTGCTCTTGATGCATAGAATACTGGTTGCCATGTATCCTCATGTTCTTGTAAGAGCACTGAGCCTAGGCCAAATTGCGAAGCATCTGCTGAAATTCTTATTCTTTTCGCAGGATCAAAGAATTTTAGCACTGGTTGCTCTGTAATGATCTGTTTCAAATTTTGACAACTTTCTTCTTGTTCATGTGACCACATCCACTCGTTATATTTGTCCAACAACCATCTAAGAGAGGCTGTTCATTCACAGAGTTGAGAAATAAACTTTCCTAAGTAAGTAATCATTCCTAGGAATCTTCTGACGTCGTCTTTGTTGTTAGGCCGTTCCATGTTCACTATGGCTGATATTTTCCTTGGGTCTGGTTTTACACCTTGATCAGAGACCACGTCGCCCATAAAGGTAAGTGTATTCACGCCAAATTCACATTTGTCCTTGTTTAGCTTTAGATTCACTTTCTTGACAAGTTCCATTACTTGTCTCAATCTAGAATCATGTTCTTCCTTTGTAGATCCCCAGACAATAATGTCATCCATTATTGTTTCAACACCTGGAATATGTTCAAAAATCATGTGTATCTGTTTGTGATATACTTCTGGAGCAGACAATATTCCATATGGTAGTCGAAGAAATCTGTATCGACCTTCTGGTGTATTAAATGTACAAAGCTTTGAGCTGGCTTCATCTAGCTTCATTTGCCAGAATCCTGAAGATGCGTCCAATTTACTGAACCATTTTGCTCCCGCAAATTGCGACATGATTTCATCTCTGGTTGGTAGTTTGAAATGTTCTCGTTTAATAGCTTTGTTTAAATCTCTGAGGTCTAGACATATTCTGAGTTGTCCATTTTTCTTTTCAACAATTACTAAGGAGCTTACCCATTCAGTTGGCTCATCAACTTTCTGTATCACACCCAAGGCTTCCATGCGATTTAACTCTTGTTTCAGTTTTTCTCTCAGCACAAATGGCACTTTTCTACAGGGGTGTATCACTGAAGAAACTTGCGTGTCTATATTTATTTTATGCTCTCCAGGCAAACAACCTAGACCTTCAAACAAGTCTCTGTATTCTGTAAACATCGATTTGCAGTCATCTTCTACTTGTGATGTCACCATAAAAACTTTCTTTAGCAAGCTTAGTTTCTCACAGGAACTTAATCCTAGAATCGGTTGCACATTTTTATCCACAATCAGTAGAGATGTTTTAAACTGTTGTCCTTTATATTTCAGTGTCACTAAGCATGTACCTTTCACAGGAATTTCCTCCCCAGTGTACCCTGTAACTTTCACTTTGGCTGGATGAATTTTAGGTTTTACTCGAAAGGTCTTATAGTCTTGAAACAATATTAAATTCACCTGCGCACCAGTATCAAGCTTAAAGGGAATGACAATCTCATTCACAGTTAAAGGGACAATCCATTCTTTATTATCTGCACTGCAAAGTTCAATGCAATCCACAAAGAATTCCTCTGTTTGTTTAACAGCATGCACATTGGTTGTTTCACTTTTGATTTTACAGCATTTGGCAAAGTGATTAAGTCTACCACATTTCATGCAGGTTTTACCATAAGCCGGGCACATTTTAGGTTTGTGAGCATTTCCACATCTACTACACATTTCCTTATTAGACTGTGGCTTAGACTGCTTCATTCTTGAGAATGGAGGTTTGCTTGGCTCTGTTTCCTGCACTACATGGACAGCAGCATCAACTTCCTTGTGTAACGTTTTGGCTTGAAATCTAGTTATTTCTGCAGATCTACACATAGTCACTACCTTGTCTAGTGTTAGGTCTTGCTCTCTCAGCAGTCTCTCTCTGAGTCCATTATCAGGTATTCCACAGACAATACGATCTCTAATCAGTGAATCCTTTAAATCACCAAACTCACAGGTTTTACTTAGTGATTGCAGCTCTGTAACATACTGATCAAATCCATCTCCAGACTTCTGATCACATGTGAAAAACTTATATCTTTCATATGTCACATTTTCCTTGGCACAAAGTAATCTTCAAACTTTTGTATTATAGAAGATAGCAACATATTCTGCCCCTCATCATACTTAAAACTATTATAAATGTCCAGCACATCCTCTCCTATCACATGGAGGAAAATGGATGCCTTTGTTTTGTCAGCCTCTGTATCAGCTCCACATGCAGCAAGATATATATTAAACCTTTGCTTAAATCTTTTCCAGTTCTCAGACAAGTTACCAGACATCAGCATGCCGGTTGGAGGAGCTAGTTTATCCATGGTTACTCACTGTTTGAAGAGAGGAGTACACGGCAGGGTTTGCAGACACTGAGTATCACAGCCTTACAGACTTCTGCAAGATTCTTTCACACTCTGAGAGCACTAGCAGTCCAAGTTAAACTTCTTCTGACACCATGTTTTGTTCATATGTTTGTAAATCCAGTCATCAGGACACAGAGACATGTGAGTTCACTGCTGTGCTGTTTTATTTCATCACCAACTCCAGGCACACTGCACACTGGACCACCCACTTCCCAGCATCCCCCTGGTCCTAGGGACCATCACTGAAGATTCAGGCTTACACAGATTAGTAAGGGAGTGTCTACAAGTATTAAGCATTCTAATACACTATCATCACAACGCCGGTGATAGCTTCTGTATAGCTGCTTTCTGCCTTGAAGCATTCCTGTCCAGGAGTCCTGTGGCTTTGCCTGTGTCTGATCCAGTATCCTGCTTCTTGGTGTCCACTGGTCTGTCGTTTGGAATTCTGCCTTTCCTCCGGTCCTGAGAGCCTGTGTCAGCTACTTTGGGGGTTCCTGTCCTTTTGCCAGTATTCGTACCGGTTTCATGAGTAGCGGCTTTGCCGCGTCCCTCGGCTCAGGCCGTAGCTACCTGTTGCTTTTGCTTTGGATTTTCTGCAGAGGGTTCTGCGTGTGCTGTCCTCACCGGAACACAGCGGTGTTGTGTCGGCGTGTGGACAGCCCTGCCTTTGTTGTAGCTTTTGTCTTGGCGGCTGTGCGCACATACTTTATTTATGTTCTGTAGCACCCCTAACTGGGTACTTCCTTCTCTAGTTAGAGGTTCCCCTTGTCATCGCCCGTCTCAGTCTACGCCTTGTCTCCAACTAAGACCAGGGGGCATCGGAGTTGGGCAGACATGATCCGCCCTTCAAACGCGGCTGCCGTGGGCCCAATAAACCACAGTCACGCAGGCGTAGGCTGACGACGAGGATGAGACAACGGAGTTAGGGATCCTTGGGGGTGCTGCTGAGCTCCGTTTATACTGCAGCTTGCGTTCCAGTGCTTGGGGCTTGTCCACCCTGAGTACCGAGTACTGCGAACTTAACAGAATGGAGATAAAGTGGACGGAGATAAATTACCAGCCAATCAGCTCCTAACTGCCATGTCACAGGCTGGGTTTGAAAAATGACAGTTAGGAGTTGATTGGCTGTTATTTTATCTCCATCCTCTTTAGCTCCATCCAGGGCTTAGTAAATAGACCCCTAATTCTGCAACAAGGCAATGAAAAATTACTTTTGACTTACCGTAACTTCTTTTAAACCAGTCACCATGTAAGAGAAAGTAGAAGGTGAAGATGATGCCTGGGAGGTCCTATAATACATAAGCCCCTTTGCTACTAAGCAGTGCAAATTTTGGGATGGACCATACTCGTCAACTTAGGAGGGGTGTCCGTGAGGACCCAGGGGAGGGCACAGCAGAGAGGAGGGGTATGAGGGCATGGCTCTACAATTGCATCACTGCGGCACTGCCACAGCTATACAAACCTGCAATTCCAGTCTTGGTAAAATGGTATGTGTGTTGGGGGCTACAATAAAGCAATGCAACATGAGACACATAGTCAAGCCGCCTGGGCGGAAGTGGCGGTTCTGGGAGACTTGTCTGCACTTCCCAGAGTCTGAGATTTGGGTGTCTGCCAGATGTTCTGGGAGTATATGTAAGGATTTGCCACCCTTATAATTGTTGTTGCTCGGACCCATAAGGGCTTTGGGTCCTCATTGAGTCATTATGCCAGTGAAGCAATGATGACATTAAGCCCCGCCCTTTCCAGGCAAAACACTGCAGGCATACTTTTTTTGTATTGAGGCAAACATTCATAGTTTTAGAACACAATTACTTTATTAATTGGCTGCAAACAATAGGTTTGCTATGCAAGAACCACGGGAACCCACCCAAAAATGACACTGCAACATGTTTTAGTGCCCAGATTAAAGATGAGTAGAGGAATGCACCATAGTCCACCAGTCACCAGAGTCTGGACAGTTTGGCAGTCCCAAATCAAGGCCAAATTCCTGTTTGCACGCAAATGCAATTGCGATTTTCTAGGCTACGTAGCTGCCAATGTTAGCAACTGAAACTGCAGCCCCGAAAATAAGACAGATGCCCACCGGAGACATCACAAACTCATTCGCTACCGCGTACACATTCACAGCCTATATGCAAAAATGAGGAACATCAGGTCTAAGGGTTGGCCTATGGCTACGCAGACTGGATAAGACAGTATACGACGTAGGCACCATGCTTTTCTACGTAGACGCTCGCAGCTGATGGCAGAAACACGCCCCGAAAACGCAATGACACGTCTGCATTTTTGCAACCACATTAAAACATGGAGTATAATTTAGGCGTAGGACAAGAAATTAAATCATCATCATTAACTATTATTTAAATCAAGAATAAAAAAACACAGCTTGTTAAAAAAATTAAATGTTAGCTAAATGCTGCAAATGTTTCGCTGAATAGACTCTTGGGGGTTTTGCTCGGGAGATATCGCCGACCCGTAGATAACACAGCCCTTTTCCAGAACGCACCATATAGACTTTCTCCGCAGTAAAGGGCTAGAGATGAATAGATTGTTTCATAGATCAAGCCTGAAGACACAAGGGTGAATCGCCCTAAAATAACATCCTGGTCTCCACTTCTACCTCTCGGGCGGCTCTGTAATGTACATTGTACAGACTGACTATTTCTGTAAACATGTAAATACATTGCAGAACATAATATAAAGGCGCAGATGTCCAATGCTCCAGGGCTGTGTTGTTGCCAAAGCTGGAAGATTTTCCTAATTGACAAATAATTAACTAATTAACTTCACTGCATAGTATCTAGACTGGACATGTTCTGGGTTTAATGACACATTAAGCAGACACATTGCCGGTACAAGGTACTGTACGTATTTTCCGGTCTGGTAACTGAGCTGCTGACCGCCAATCTGTACTCTCTGTCATTTTTTTATTTTTATTTTTTGTATTGGACACTTCTCAAAATATACCGGTCTATTTATGAAGCTGAGAAAGGAGAAAAAGACTTTTAACAATGGCGCCTATTCATCAATTAATATTTGTGGGAGTGTTTCCCCGGGAGTATCTGCAAAAATGTAAGTTACCCCTGAATAGAAGTACACAAAAACAGTCCCCATATGTTTCTATGAGGGATGTTTTATTAGGGTGTAGCATGCAAGGTCACCAGTGTCTAGGTCGACCACTATTGGTCAACAGTAAGTAGGTCGACATGGTCTCTAGGTCGACAGGGTCTCTAGGTTGAGATGTTCTAGGTTGACATGACAAAAGGTCAACATGAGTTTTTTCCCTTTTTTTGGTGTCGTTTTCTCCGTATAGTGCCGGGAACCCCAATTAGTGCACCGCGCCCCCTCGCATGGCTCGCGCTTCGGGCAAGGTTAACGTTCCCAATTGTAGTCCACGTGGATAGTAAAGTATGAAAAAGTTAAAAATATTTAAAAAAGTGAAAAAATGATGTTGACCTTTTGTCGTGTCGACTTAGAAACCATGTCGCCCTAATTACTGTCGACCTATAGTGGTCGACCTAGACATTGTTGACCTAGAGACCGGATACCGTTTTTTTTGGCAAATTTACCAATTTGGCCTCGGTAGTTAACACCATATTCAGATGGAGAAAAAAAGGTGAAAATAGGGGTTTACCGCAAATAACACAGGGGTCTATTCATGAAGCAGTGAAAAGAGCGGAGAAGTGAGCCACTGGAGAAGTTGGTCATGGCAACCAATCAGCTGCTCTGTATAACTTTATAGAATGCATTTGAGAAATGTTACTTCAATGCTGATTGGTTGCTATGGGCAACTCTTCCACTGGCTCACTTCTCCACACTTTTCACTGCTTTGTAAATAGACTACAAAATATTAGCTGCAAAGCTCAAGAATCACTTGAATATATGACAGAGGGCTTGCAACAGGTACCTGCTGCAATTCCTCCATTCTCGCCGGCAGCTGCACCCCCCCTAGGTTTCTAAGGGGATGCGATGTTGCCAGATATACCAACATCCAGAATTCAAAGCATTCTGTAGGGTGGCCCCCGCAGCGCCCACCATCATCAGATAGTGGTAGCCAGTTGTAGACTATGAGCTACAGATCATGGCTGCAGAACCGGAGAGTTCCCCTAGAACCCTCTGCTGGAAGTAGTCGCTGTGCGTTTGCGGTTAGCGGGACCCGGCAGCCCTTACAGCACATTGTAGGGATGGGCTCCGGGTGCAGGATAGTACATTCCCCCGATGTGATCGCATTCTGCAATGCGATCTTGGGTGCTAATATTGCGGGTAAATGAGCCCCTTAGGGTGACATTTACTAAGCAGTGATAAGAGCGGAGAAGTGAGCCAGTGGAGACGTTGCCCATGGCAACCAATCAGCACTGAAGTAACATCTATAATTTGCATACTATAAAATGATACAGAGCTGCTGATTGGTTTATGGGGAAATTTCTCCACTGGCTCACTTCTCCACTCTTATCACTGCTTAGTAAATGTCCCCCTAAGTCTGCTAGCACCAAGGAGAAAACTCTCCCTGATGAAAACGAACTCCAGCATGGTAAATACTGGGCAATTGCAATTTGGATTGCTGCGATTAGTAATAAACAGACCCCTTAGTATGAATCTGTAGATCCATAGGTTGCGCCACTCACTAATATAAAACTACAGAAGGCACTTGGGGGGTCATTCAGACTGGATCACTACAGCGGCAGCGATCGCAGTCTGTAGCCCTGTGGGAAAAGCGAACGCAGTGACATGCGAAAGCATCTCTGGGCTGCGATCGCCTCTGCCTGATTAGGTGGGCGGGGGCAGGCCGAGGCAGCTGAATGACATCACACGCAGCCACTCCAACCCGGGACGCGGCGGGTAGCCACCTGCCAGTGCAGCAAGGCTGCGCTGACAGGAAGCTGCTCGGCGGGTGTAAAAGCATTGCTGCCGCGCAATGCTTTCTCACCCATGCCGGGGGGGATAGGGCCAGACTTGCGGGGCGGACTAGCCCTGTGCTGGGCGTCCCAACTTATGTCTGAGTAACTGATCGTAGATGTGCTCAATTTAGCACATCTACGATCAGACCTGAATGACCCCCTTGGACCTTCCCCTAAATCTTGAGGTGTTGGGCCCAGGTGTTAAAGTACTTATGGTATTGGTAACTCCCATCTGCCTTGACTCTCAGGCTGTTATTGAGCCTGGTGGATAATGGTGCACCTACTAGAACAGGTGCCAGGACTGGACTGAACCATTGCCTTTTCCGACCTTTATGTTTTTCATCCAGGATCTTTCATTTTACAATTGCACGGTGGAGTCTGAACCTATTTAGCTCTTGATCCATTACAGAAAGCTGTAGGCGATGAAATGTTGTTATATCACCCACTGCGTTGTAATATCACCCACCTCGTGTCAACTGGAAGACAAATTTATCATCAAAAACACAGTTAAACAAATTATAATCCTTTAAATTGTCCCAACTGACTTGTGATATAATAAAACTCCTCCCAATTGTTGTTTACTTCCAGCTTCTTCTTAATTCCTGATAACAATGAGGTCTTATGTGTTTGAAGCCCATTTCCCTGACAGCTGTAACTAATTCGTGATGAATCTAAAAACTTTTCCAGAACGTTAAAAAGCAGCCATTGATGAGACGGTGGGGCAATAATGAGCGCATTGATGCAGCCTTGAATGATCGTTTAATCGAAAGGTTTTTTTGCACCCCTTGCGACAGATACAAAGAAGAAATAAGCAACAGCGAATCCGTGAACAATTATACTTTATAGATTAGAGAGAATTTGTAATAATGCACAGTGACTCCATTGATGAATGGGCCACGTTGTGTACTTGCTTCTAAACAGGATCATGTGGGTAACACTTAGAAATATGCAACTTAATGAGATTACCTACTTAGGAAACTTTCGGAGGGTTGAGCAAAGCAGCCTCCCACGGCCAAACGAAGCTTTATTCAAATGTTTAATCATGGTAGAGAAGATGCGGGGAGGGGGGGAGGGGAATATTCTCGTGCATCCTGGGTATTCCATTTTAGCATGACTTGTAAATCAGCATGACAGCTTGTTATCGGAACGCACAATTGTGCTGAGAATTGGGATCTTTGTGCAAATGGCTTATGAGCTACAAGAGCGTCTCCTACATTGCTGCGTGCTGCCCCTGTAGTTATGTAAGCTTACAGTATCCGGATGATAAGTCGACAGTCATCAGGTAGACATTCAATACGTCGCTCAATATGGTTGACATGCATGTGCACATTTACTCTCACTGGGTCTGTACCCAGAAGCAAAGTGATAGCAGTAATTCGCATTTTGCTTCTGACCCTTTGCTGGGACAGGGATTTCCCAGAAATATCCATTTTTGTGATTTTGGTGCAATATTATCTCCTCACCACTGGCATGATAAATATGTGTTTTTTCCTGTCTATTGCATAGGAAAAAACAGACACCCAACTGACTTTTCAAACAATTGAATACCCCCTTAAGAGTGTAAGGGCGATATTCAATTGTTATTGCGCCGGCAGCCACTTGGTGGCGGCCTATGGAGCAATTCAGTTGTAGCTCCGTTTGGTCGCGATGGCTGGCGGCGCCTGCATTTCAGCTCGCACCACCCTGGGGGTGTTGAGTTGAAATGCGTGAAAAGAGACCCGTTTGGGCGCCAAAATTAGACTTTTTGCGTTGCACCCATTAGTTTTGTCGCATTTAGCCACTTTACGCCACTAAACCTGACCTCTATGGATGCGACAGCCGCTAAAAAAAAAGATCAATTGAATATCGGCCCGCAATCTCCCGTCACTTAAGATGGGAAATCGGGCACGATATAACAATTGAATATCACCCTAAGGGGGAGGAAAAGAGTTAAGAAGGTAGTCCACTTTTGGACAATGCCAGCATGAACTAACCTATCTCCAGAGTAGGGTGGTACGGGATGGTACGGAGTACAATTAAGAAATATGGGCATACCAGCAGCCCACCGCTGGTGCATAATTAATAAGGGGCATTTTTGTAAAATGGTGTCAGTGGCATAACTGTATGTGGCATGGTATGTAATAGGCATTATGGTGTGTGGTATAATATGTAATAGGCATTATGGTGTGTGGCATAATGTGTATTGGGCCTTATGGTGTGTGGTATAATGTCTAATGGTCATTACAGTGTGTGGCATAATGTGTAATAAGCATTACAGTGTGTGGTATAATGTGTAATGGGCATAACGTTGTGAGGCATAATGTGTAATGGGCATTACGGTGTGAGTCATAATGTGTAATGGGCATTTCGGTGTGAGGCATACTTGTAATGGTCATTACGGTGTGTGGCATAATGTGTAATGGTCATTACAGTGTGTGGCATAATGTGTAGTAAGCATTACGGTGTGTGGTATAATGTGTAATGGGCATTACGGTGTGAGTCATAATGTGTAATGGGAATTTCGGTGTGAGGCATAATTGTAATGGGCATTACGGTGTGTGGCATAATGTGGCCATGCCCCTATTGTCATTTAGCCATTCCCTAGTTTTGTGTGACCACGCCCTCTCATGACACGTGATCACGCCCATTTTTTACTATCAGTACCATTAAGAAAAGATTTCTACGTGCACCACTGCCTATCTCCAAGGTTATATTCAAAAAGGGGGTCCCCCAGCTAGGAAGGGAGGGGCAGAAGAATAAATCAATGCTCAATGAACCTGCGCCCAACAAGACAGACAGGATCAGAGTCTCTGGTGGGGAATATAATCCGGGTGGGGTTTCATGATATAATTTGCAAGGAATGGTGACCCTGTATCTCATAGATCACCTGGAGAAGAGGTCCAATATTCCGGAAGCTATGGCACATTAATTGTTGTATTTTGCTTTTTTCATCTCTATTCAGTTTTTCTACCTGGGGCCTGAATCAGAGATCTACATTTCAGCCTCTGCTCTAGTGTTTGCTGTTGGACCATAATCGTCTACCTTTAAAATCTCCTCTCTGGGAGAAGCCAGGAGAGGAGACACAACTTGCCAGTGCTGGGGACGGGCTACACATCACAAGACCCCACCCCCAAAATGCTGTGATCCATGGGGAGGGGCTAAATGATGTAAATTTGCATCATTTAGCCCCGCCTCCACACGGCACTGCAATTCTATGTCTGATCTCATCCTGCCTGCTTTACTAGGTGGGATGAGAGAGATTTGGCCACCCTTGCGTGGGTGCGAGGTATTGCCCAAATAATCGGGTGTCTACCAGCACTTATGGGAGAGTCGGCGAGTGATGATATGCAAATAGTAGTTTCAGCCTCCCCCTGGTGCACAACCGTGCGTCTGAATGTGCAAAAATAGAGACGCCCAGAGAAGGGCGTATCAGATACAGAGTTACGTATTGGGTTATATTTACTATGAGCCCGTGGGGCAACACAGTGTAACCTGTAAATACCTCACCTTTGCCCCTGTAACGAGCACTGTACAACTCTCTCTCCTAATACTTTCTGTATACAGCCCTGTAGAAGCCTAAGGTGAATCATTTGTACGTCTGACAGCTCCAGCTATCCACTGATCGCACAATTACACGCACAAAACGTTTTCGCTGCCTCCACCAGGCAAACACACAACACACTTCCAGGTGGCCGCTGTTTTCAATGTCAGGAAAGACAGACGACTCTGCGGCTTTCAATTATAAGGCCAGTCAGGCCTGTAATGCTTTGACTCATAATCATTGAATCCCTCACACGACTGCCCTGTGGCTACCACAAATAACCGGCGGTGCCGCTACCTCACTATAATGAAGTCCCCACCGTGCACAATGCTTTAGCAGGGACCATAAGCGAAGGCTGGGTGATGGCTATTAACCCTGCAGAGGATTACATTTTCTAAAAACTGACAAAGGTCAAATATATTCTTGACTAGATCCAAAATCAATTAGGAGTCCGTACGATCAAAGCCAAATAGGGCAGAATGAGGGGTATATTTACTAAATGTTTCTTTGACCAATCTTGCAAATTGGAGATTTATTACAGCCAACACCCCCAAAAAATAAAATAAAATAAAAAATAAATAAATAAAATAAAAATTTCTACCCGCGTTCAAAACTGATCATTGGAGAAACAGGTCAATGCTAATCGGAGATATATCAACAGTTTGAAAATTTTCAAAAATTGGCAAAAAAGAAAAATTTCGGACACAAAATTGTCCAAACAATTGTCTAAGAAATGTTAGGCGTTTTCACTTTTAAAAATCATTCTATTGCCCTAACCCTTCATTTTGATGCCTTTAAAAACTAAAGCTGAGCAGTTTGGTTTTGCTGAAAACGTTGGGTTACGATTCCCAGCTTGGGTCATCCCGCCAAATTCCGATTTCAGATTTAAAAACCAAATCTTGCGTGTTTTGGATTTCTCGTGATTCACGCTGGAAGTAACTGGAAATGAATGTTATTGATGGGCCTGATTCATTGACGGTGCTGATGTTTTTTAAAAATTGAGCGTTCATCGATAAACTGTGTATGCTTTGCAATGTGCATAAAAGTCTAATAGGCCCTACACACATGCCGATCTTTCTGCACGATATGAACGATCTCGTTCATTAATGAACGAGATAACGTTCATATCGTGCAGTGTGGAGTCACCAGCGATGAACGATGCGCGGCCCCGCGCTCGTTCATCGCTGGTGACATGTCGGCTGTGCATGCAGGCCAATATGGACGAGATCGTCCATATTTGCCTGCAAGTCTACGGAGCCGGGTGACGGGGGGAGTGAAGAAACTTCACTCCCCCCGTCACTGCCCCCCCGCCGCCGGGTCGCCCGACTCGCCCGTCGGCCGTATCGGCCGTCGGGCATCTCGGCGGCACCTCGTTAAATGTGTAGGGCCCATAATACATAGCTATGCCACTCGCAGCGTGATTGACAGTCAGGCACCATTTTGGGGTGTTATCATGGCAAAAAACTCAGGCGTGTTGCGTCCATTTATGGGGCTTGTCACTAACTGCGCCTGTAATCCGTATTCAAGCAGCGTGGCTACCGCGTCTCTGTTCAGGATGCGATGCTGTGTGGCCAGTTATCGATGGTGCTGCGTGTGTGCTGGGAGTGTATACTCAGAAAGCAACTCACATCTGCGAACGCGAGGTGGGAGGGGGAATCGCGCAGGTGTTTAGGGGCATTGACTCGGTGTTGGGGGGTCGCGGTCCAGACAACGCACGCGTGTCCAGACCATTTGCGGGGCGGCTGCAGCGGCTGTGTAACATTGCACGCAGCTGCTGCGACCTGAAACATGGCGGGCAGCCATCTTTCTTCGCAGCTAGGTTGCGTAGGCAGAGGGCAACCCTAAACATGCAAAAGCATCGCTGTCGGGGGCTGGATCCGGCATGCGGGGCAGAATTGCCATGTGCTGGGCGTCCCCTTTGCATGTCAGAGTATTGGATCGTAGATGTGCGTTTTTCCGTACATCTACGATCAATGCTGAACTAGGCCCTAAATCCGGGACACAGATCAACTGAATGTCCATTCCCATTATATAGAAAGATATTTCCCAATAACAGGCGGGAAAGTGGGAAATGCTGCATCCGGGAGGGCGTTCCTGACTATGCAGTGGGGGCAGAGAGGTTGCTGTACGGCTAATCTCACAAAATACCCATATTTTTACACTTGCATGGTGGACGTTTGTGGAGTTGCCAGATCGGAATACTGTACACATGAAATCGGGACGCGAACGGTCACATGACTGACTGCGGCATCCCGACATTGAACATCCCGACATCAGAGGGGGTAAGTATTTTTACCACCCTCTGTCCCCTACCCTAACCCTCGGGGGGTTCCGGCTATGGCTGACCATCCGGGGGTGTCGGCTAAGGCCAACCCTTAGGGGTGGTGGCTAGGGCTATCCACGCCCCCCTAATGAGTACCCCTACCCCCAGTGCCTAACCCTAACCCTCCCCCTCTGGGCCCTAACCCTAAACCCCGATACTCACCTTCAGAATCCCAGCTGTAGATGATCCGGCGCTGATCTACTGAGTGATGCCGAGATTCCGGTGTCTGATTCCGACATCTGTGATGCTGAACGCATTCCGCCAGATCATCCGTGTAATAAGGAACACGTATGAATTACACAGGTGCCGTGGCTGATTAAAACCAAGTGAAATGGAGACAAGAAGTCAGCCAGCCACGAAACCTGTGTAATTCATATGTATTGCTGATTAAAGGGATGTTCTGCCAACCCTAGTGTTATTATGTCCTGCTCAGTGGGTTGCCAATGCCATTAGATCTCTGTCTATCTCTTTCACTTTATCGATTAAGCACAGAAATGCCTGCATATAAATCAATGCATTCAGGCTGGAAAATCCTTGGAAGTTACACTTGAAACACAGTCAGGCTTATTATCCCCTTAGTTACATAAAAGCAAATTGTTACTGTAAATAAGCTTTGAAGCAGCACATAGTGAGAAGAGAGGAACAGTTTAAATGAACAAAGATGGGAAGGGATGGGGTGGGGTGGGGTGGGGTGGGAGACATCCTAAATGTTGCCGGATTTCAGCTGACCGCATCACTTTTGCAGTTGGTGCGTTTGTGTCTTGTTACTAAATAAATGGCCTCCACTGTTAGCATTTAGAGAGCCTTGTGTTACTGACTTGTTTATTTGACATTTGAAGGTTGTCTTAATGCCTGGAGGACTCGTACTGTGGGGGGTAATTCCAAGTTGATCGCAGCAGGAAATGTTTTAGCAGTTGGGCAAAACCATGTGCACTGCAGGGGGGGGGGGGGGCAGATATAACATTTGCAGAGAGAGTTAGATTTGGGTGGGTTATTTTGTTTCTGTGCAGGGTAAATACTGGCTGCTTTATTTTTACGCTGCAATCTAGATTGCAGATTAAACACACCACACCCAAATCTAACTCTCTCTGCACGTTATACCTGCCTCCCCCCCTGCAGTGCACATGGTTTTGCCCAGCTGCTAAAAAATTTCCTGCTGCGATCAACTTGGAATTACCCCCTATATGTTTCACTGTAAAATGTAACCAGTGTGACGAGGAAAGGAGTCATTGTCACCCGCGAAAGGGAAATCGCTACGCCTCTGGATTCCGACCGGGGTTTACCAAAGTATGGGTAACGCTGGCGCCAATGGGTTAAAGTGCTCCGCATTGGCAGGAGAAACTTTAACCCCTCCAAGACCAAGCACATTTTCATGGTTTCCCATGCCATTAGTTCTGTATGAATACACTATCATTTGTTAATATATCTCAGTGCATTACATGTGTTTTTTTAAAGGAGACATAAGATTTCTTTTGCGAACACAAAATATATGTAAAAGAGAATCCACTATAGACTCGGAGTAATGTCAAAAAGTGATCGCCTCATGTTAGGGGTGCTGCCATATCCTCACTCCCAGCTATGTACCCACAAACTGCTGCACACACCAGGGGCACCTTCCTCTGGGGCAAGCGACGTATGATCACTGATATGAACCTGGACAAATGTATCAGCAGCGAGACAATGGAACTGTGCCCTCGAATCAGGACTGTACCAAAGACAACAGGACTGTACAAACATTGCTCATATTTACTGGCTTGTACAGGTTAAACAGCTACAGCTAGTAGATTAATATATTGGTCCCTGCCCCCATTGCAGGACATGCCAGCCATTGGTTGCATCTCTAGAATGAAGTAGGAATTCCACTGTAATGAACCAGACCAGTCAGTAAATGGGCAAGGAGGCAAGTAGTAGGGAGCAAATATTTATAGACTATGGGCTGGATGTAATGACTCCTAAGTTCGGCGGCCATGTAGGTTGCCGGTGGGGCTCAGACGTATTTTTAAAGGGGCAATCACTTACAAAGCAAAAATATACCTTGTAAGGGATTGCCCCTTTATAAAAATGCCTGAGTACGGCCAGCATTCTGCACGGCCACCAAACTTGGGCGTTATTACATCCGGTCCTATATGTAATTTGTTTAGTACTTTACACATAAAATCTCAGGTTCTTAAAAATACCAAAAACAATAAATGAATAAACAAAGTTGGTCTCACAAACTACAGCGACCATAGTGCAATCTCCAGGCATATGTTGCTATGTTGTGTACACCACCACAGTCTACAGTAACATTTTGCCATAAGTCACACAGCACACTAACTAGAAAAAGTATTAGGGATGGCCATCAGTGGGTTAACCTTCGATAGTCACTATCAATGATACCATTCATGGTTAACCTTAATCGTTTAAAACCATCTATAGAGGGACCACCTATCGGGGAGTTGCCACCTAATAGCTTACTGCTGGTCAACAGCCGCTGGGCACTAGGACCCAGCGTCGATCCACAGAGGTGCAACCTCCAACATGCACTTTCTCCACATGTGCAGCTCATTGCCACATCTATCCTCCACGCTGCACCGCTGTTAAAGAGGAGCATGAAGGCTGCCCAAAAGGAAGGTAAGTTCATAGGCGGATCCAGGGGCTGGGCACTCGGGCCCGTGCCCCCCCTGTCGTTTCTTGATTCTTTTTTTTTTTCAAAAGTAGAACAGCAGCAGCACTACTGCTATTTCCGTCAGTCAGATTTGATAAAAGAGCCGGCAGGCATTAAGACCCGCCGTGTCTCTAACAGCAAGTCTGTGTGGTAACCAATGGGGAGGCTGGAGCTGCAGCTCCAGCCTCCCCCTGCTCACACTGCAACCTACCTCCCCCACTGCCAGCCAGCCAGAGTCCAGCCCAGGCGCGGGGTTCAAATGCCAGCATTGAGTAAGACTGTTTCTTATGACGGCGCAGAAGGCTTCATTAGCCCTCCCTGCACCGCACAATAATCCCAGCGCTTCCTCCTCCACTTCCTTTACCACCATGCTAGGTGCAGTCACACTCAGCTCAGCTTTGTGAAGGCGGCCCGTGTGATTGTGACAGGGCTGTCCTGCAGATGTCTTATGCTGTGTGATTGTGACAGGGCTGTCCTGCAGATGTCTTATGCTGTGTGATGTGACAGGGCTGTCCTGCAGATGTCTTATGCTGTGTGATGTGACAGGGCTGTCCTGCAGATGTCTTATGCTGTGTGACTGTGACAGGGCTGTCCTGCAGATGTCTTATGCTGTGTGATTGTGACAGGGCTGTCCTGCAGATGTCTTATGCTGTGTGATTGTGACAGTGCTGTCCTGCAGATGTCTTATGCTGTGTGATTGTGACAGGGCTGTCCTGCAGATGTCTTATGCTGTGTGACTGTGACAGGGCTGTCCTGCAGATGTCTTATGCTGTGTGATGTGACAGGGCTGTCCTGCAGATGTCTTATGCTGTGTGATTGTGACAGGGCTGTCCTGCAGATGTCTTATGCTGTGTGATTGTGACAGGGCTGTCCTGCAGATGTCTTATGTGTGTGACTGTGACAGGGCTGTCCTGCAGATGTCTTATGCTGTGTGATTGTGACAGGGCTGTCCTGCAGATGTCTTATGCTGTGTGACTGTGACAGGGCTGTCCTGCAGATGTCTTATGCTGTGTGATGTGACAGGGCTGTCCTGCAGATGTCTTATGCTGTGTGACTGTGACAGGGCTGTCCTGCAGATGTCTTATGCTGTGTGATTGTGACAGGGCTGTCCTGCAGATGTCTTATGCTGTGTGATTGTGACAGGGCTGTCCTGCAGATGTCTTATGCTGTGTGATTGTGACAGGGCTGTCCTGCAGATGTCTTATGCTGTGTGACTGTGACAGGGCTGTCCTGCAGATGTCTTATGCTGTGTGATTGTGACAGGGCTGTCCTGCAGATGTCTTATGCTGTGTGACTGTGACAGGGCTGTCCTGCAGATGTCTTATGCTGTGTGATGTGACAGGGCTGTCCTGCAGATGTCTTATGCTGTGTGATTGTGACAGGGCTGTTCTGCAGATGTCTTATGCTGTGTGACTGTGACAGGGCTGTCCTGCAGATGTCTTATGCTGTGTGATGTGACAGGGCTGTCCTGCAGATGTCTTATGCTGTGTGATGTGACAGTGCTGTCCTGCAGATGTCTTATGCTGTGTGACTGTGACAGGGCTGTCCTGCAGATGTCTTATGCTGTGTGATGTGACAGGGCTGTCCTGCAGATGTCTTATGCTGTGTGACTGTGACAGGGCTGTCCTGCAGATGTCTTATGCTGTGTGATTGTGACAGGACTGTCCTGCAGATGTCTTATGCTGTGTGACTGTGACAGGGCTGTCCTGCAGATGTGTTATGCTGTGTGAGTGTGACAGGGCTGTCCTGCAGATGTCTTATGCTGTGTGATTGTGACAGGGCTGTCCTGCAGATGTGTTATGCTGTGTGATTGTGACAGGGCTGTCCTGCAGATGTCTTATGCTGTGTGAGTGTGACAGGACTGTCCTGCAGATGTCTTATGCTGTGTGATTGTGACAGGGCTGTCCTGCAGATGTGTTATGCTGTGTGACTGTGACAGGGCTGTCCTGCAGATGTCTTATGCTGTGTGATGTGACAGGGCTGTCCTGCAGATGTCTTATGCTGTGTGATTGTGACAGGGCTGTCCTGCAGATGTGTTATGCTGTGTGATTGTGACAGGGCTGTCCTGCAGATGTCTTATGCTGTGTGAGTGTGACAGGACTGTCCTGCAGATGTCTTATGCTGTGTGATTGTGACAGGGCTGTCCTGCAGATGTGTTATGCTGTGTGACTGTGACAGGGCTGTCCTGCAGATGTCTTATGCTGTGTGACTGTGACAGGGCTGTCCTGCAGATGTGTTATGCTGTGTGACTGTGACAGGGCTGTCCTGCAGATGTCTTATGCTGTGTGATTGTGACAGGGCTGTCCTGCAGATGTCTTATGCTGTGTGATTGTGACAGGGCTGTCCTGCAGATGTCTTATGCTGTGTGATTGTGACAGGGCTGTCCTGCAGATGTCTTATGCTGTGTGACTGTGACAGGGCTGTCCTGCAGATGTCTTATGCTGTGTGATTGTGACAGGGCTGTCCTGCAGATGTCTTATGCTGCTTGTTGGAGATCCAGCTGGCTGCTTCTGCTAATCAAAGATGGGCAGTTCGTGTCCTGCAGTCTGAGTCTCAGTGCAGTTCCCAAAACAAGGTACGCTGCACCTGCCACCACCAACTAAACACTATAATAATTATATTGTGCTGAGGTGCCTTCCAGGCTCCCATACCTAATGGAACAGGTGACCAACATTTCAAGACCCAATCAGCCTTTTCATCAGGGTGAAATATTGGGGGTCATTCCGAGTTGATCGCTCGTTGCCGTTTTTAGCAGAATTGCGATCAGGCTAAAAATCGGCAATTCTGTGCATGCGTATGGGCCGCAGGGCGCACGCGCTAAGTACTTTCACACAAAACTTTGCAATTTTACACAGGGCTCAGCGACGTTTTTCAGTCGCTCTGCTGATCGTAGTGTGATTGACAGGAAGTGGGTGTCTCTGGGCGGAAACTGATGGTTTTCCGGGAGTGTGCTAAAAAAAGCAGGCGTGCCAGCCGAAAACGCAGGAGTGGCTGGGGAAACGGGGGAGTGGCTGGCCGAACGCAGGGCGTGTTTGTGACATCAAACCAGGAACCAAACAGTCTGCAGTGATCGCAATCTAGGAGTAGGTCTGGAGCTACTCAGAAACTGCAGGGAAATATTTAATAGCAGAACTGCTAACCTTTCGTTAGCAATTCTGCTAAGCTAAGATACACTCCCAGAGGGCGGCGGCCTAGCGTGTGAATTGCTGCTAAAAGCAGCTAGCGTGTGATTAACTCGGAATGAGGGCCATTGACAATAAACCAGGATGCTCTCCTACAGCCAATCATTACCTGATGGCGTATTCTGTGAGACCACGCCCCCTGTGATACCACACCCCTTATCTGGGAGCACACGTGCCTTAGGTGCATGTAAATATAACTATTACCGTTACCCTATCATGGGGCCCCCACTTTAATTTTCTTCTGGATCCGCCCCTGGGTAAGTTGGAGGGGTCAGGGAGGAGGTGGTTGCTTCTTGAAGTGACAAAGGAGACTGGAGTGACATGGAGCAGGATGTTGAAGTGACAGGGCAGGAGGCTGAAGTAACATGTGGCAGGGGGTTCTGGTGACAGAAGGCTGCAGAGGCATTGGGCAGAAGGCTGGAGAAACATGGAGCAGGAGGTTAGAGGGACAGGGAAGGAGGAGGATGGAGTGATGGGGCAGGAGGCTGTATGTGACAGGGAGAAGGAGGCTAGAGAGATATTATGAACAGAGGTTGGAGAGACATTGGGCAGGAGGTTGGAGAGACATGGTATAGAAGGCTGGAGTGACAGGGGGTAGGAGGAAGTTGGAGTGACAGGGTAGAAGGCTGGAGTGACAGGGGTCCAGAGGCTGAAGTGACAGGGGGCAGAAGGCTGAAGGGACATGGGGTAGGATGCAAAAGTGATGAGGTGTAAGTGACAGGGGGTAGGATGCTGTTGTGACAGGAGGCTGGCAAGACATGGGACAGTAGGTTGGAGAGATATGGGCAGGAGGCTGGAGAGACATGGGACAAGAGGCTAGAATGACAGAGGGCAGGATAAGGCAGGAGTGACAGAGAGCAGGGGGTGGCTGGAGTGATGGAGCAGGAGGCGGAAATGACGGGGCAGGATGCTGGAGTGACAGGGAGCTGTAGTGACAAAAGGCTAGAGACATATTAGGCAGGAGGCTGGAGAGACGTGGGGCAGCAGGTTTGAGAGACATGAGGCTCGGTGACAGGGCAGGAGGAGGTGGGAGTGACAGGACAGGACAAGTCTGGAGTGATTGGGCAGGTGGCTGGAGTGACAAGGGGCAGGAGGCTGGACTGACGGGGCAGGAGGCTGGAGTGACGGGGGAAAAAGGTTGGAAAAATTGGAGACTAGAGTGATGGGGCAGGAGGTTGGAAAGACAGGAGGCTGGGGAGACACAGTGGGCAGGAGGCTAGAGGGGACATGGGGCAGTTAAACCTCTGTTGTATGATGAGGGGGAGGGGGAGAATCAAATTCTTCAGAGGTTCCCCTTTGCGGAGATACCACCATGTAGATAAGTTGTATTTTTATGCTGTTAAAAAAAAAATGTTTTTAAGGGGTGCGCCAAAGGGACTTTTCGCTCTTAGCTCTACTTTAGGGTTAGGCTGCTGAAGGGGATGGTTAGGGTTAGGCTGCTGAAGGGGATGGTTAGGGTTAGGCTGCTGAAGGGGATGGTTTGAAGTAGGCTGCTGATGGGGATGATTAGGGTTAGGCTGCGGAAGTGGTGGGATAGGATTAGGCTGCAGGAGGGGTCGGTTATGGTTAGGCTGCAGGAGGGGAAAGTTAGGGTTAGGCACTAGGGGGAGGAGTAAGGTTAGGCTGAAGAAGGGGATGGTTAGTGTTAGGCTGCTAATGGGGATGGTTAGGGTTAGGCTGCAGGAGTGATGGGTTAGGGTTAGGCTGCGGGAGGGGATGCCGTGATTCTACTGTTGGGATTCTGACCCCAACAGGATTCTGATCCTGACCGCCGGCATTTCGTACCCAACCTGAAAACGTAGTAATAGCTATTGGTGTGTGCTTAGACACCACCATCGGTCGCGCCATGGGAACTTGCACCACATTGGTATGCTATGCCAGCGTCCGGGATCCCAGCGGTCAGCATACCGATGCTGGGATCCCAGCTGCCCGAATGCTAGCAAGACAGGGGCAGTATCTCCATCTGATCACGGCCTCTTACGCCTGTGGGCCTACGTACACAGCCGCTTTCACTGACATGCGACACTCCCATAACATGCCCAATGAGCGGGCCATGTTGGTGTGTACTGCTAGCCACCGCCCAGGAGCGCCCATCACTTTTCCGCCATATTTCTGATATCACTTTTCTCAACTGTGACACCACCTTTATGCACACACTACGTAACGCATGCTCCAAAGGAGTTTTTTTTAGGAATATTTATACATGCATAGTTGCAAAAAATCTCTAACTACGTGAGCACTGATTGGCAGTGCCCGCGGGTCTGAATCACAACCTAATACGGGAATTTGTGATGTTGCCAGACGTTCCGGACTCTGCCTTGACTGCCTGGTTTGCCAGACTCTTGTCTTCTGACCTGACCATAATTATAGTCTGTTACCAATCATTTACTCTTTGTACTACTTTGAGCACCATATCATATATTTTACCAAAGTTTTATCCTGAATTATGGTACCAATATCCTAATATTAACTCTATTGTTGTAAATGACAGTTTGCAGCTACCAAGCATCCATCACGTGGGTTCTGGAGGCCTACTGAGCCACCATCACTGGGTACTGGGAAGTGGCACTGTTGTATGGAGCCAGGACTGACCAAGGGGCCTTCTATCCAATAACAATCTTGGACCTTCCAGTGTGGCATAGCTACGCCCCTACAAGGCTGGTCATGTCCCATGCAGCATGTATAATGAGCCCTGGCATTTGCATTGGGTATTGCCACACCAACATGCCATTGATTACTCCCACACACACTTGGTTACTAGTACACACACCCTTGGTTACTCCCACACATACCGTTAGTTACTCCCACACACACCCTTGGTTAGTCCCATACACACATATGCTAAGATTTACCAACGGGCTACACATTCTGTATTGTGCACTTGTAAGATCGTAGCCTTCGCTGCTCCCTCAGTGTCTTCCTCTGATAGGGAGCAGAGACCTATAAAATAATCCCTTCATCTGGCGATTTGCTTTCTATTTGCATTTTTCCTTTTTCTATTTTTTCTAATGTCTTTACTTAGTAACACACAGTACAAAACAGAAGACATATCCAACATTGTCCTATACTTGTACAGAGATGATGTAAATACAAGAATATCAAAACATCTGACATGTACAGTGTGATAAAATATCAAACCACCAATGCTGCACGTATGTGTCATTAATGTAACATTTTAACAATAGTTCGGTACAGGTTGAAAATAGGAAGGAGGGGGAAAGGGGGGGGGAAGGGAGAAGAAGAAAAAGGCAGGCGTCAACTTATGTAAACGATGCACAATAAAGATTAAAACCAGAGGCGCGGACATCAATGATGGAACAGTGAAACAACTTTATAGCTGAATATAAACATCACCAGGTGGCTGCCTGTTACAATGAGTGCACCAGGGGCTCCAAATCATGTGAAATGTGTCTACCTTGTCTTGGAGAAGGGCTGTAGCATACTCCTTTGAGGGTGAGTACCAACCTTTATTGATTAAGGCAGAAATAGAGCATTAGGTTGTTTCCAGTCTGTGGCTATCAGGAGTTTAGCCTTCTCTGCTGCACCATGGTGCACCAAGGCTTATTTGCATAAGTCTTTCATCTATTGTTCTCGGCTGCAATACAATACAGAGAGAACAATACAGCAGGGGATTAAGTCCGACTGCACTGGCTCAGGTATTCCTATTAAAGGGATAGATGAGCAGGGCTCCATCTGTATACAGTGGGTCCATAGGGGGGAGGGGCAAAATTGAAAATTCCACCCACTAAAACCAGGACCCCAAAATTTGGAGATCATAGGACAGTCCCACCACATGTGTAGATAAGAACCCCTATGTCCACAATGTAGCCAGCAAAGGTCTGAGGATGACTGGAATATAGAATGCAATTTTACAGGGACCATATACTGTAACAACCATAGGCAAACACAGGGGGGGGGGGGGGGGGGGGTTCTGGTTGCCCAGAAACCCCCCTCCTCTTGGCAAGTGGCTCAAATTATAGAGATGAGCGCCTGAAATTTTTCGGGTTTTGTGTTTTGGTTTTGGGTTCGGTTCCGCGGCCGTGTTTTGGGTTCGAACGCGTTTTGGCAAAACCTCACCGAATTTTTTTTGTCGGATTCGGGTGTGTTTTGGATTCGGGTGTTTTTTTCAAAAAACACTAAAAAACAGCTTAAATCATAGAATTTGGGGGTCATTTTGATCCCAAAGTATTATTAACCTCAAAAACCATAATTTACACTCATTTTCAGTCTATTCTGAATACCTCACACCTCACAATATTATTTTTAGTCCTAAAATTTGCACCGAGGTCGCTGTGTGAGTAAGATAAGCGACCCTAGTGGCCGACACAAACACCGGGCCCATCTAGGAGTGGCACTGCAGTGTCACGCAGGATGTCCCTTCCAAAAAACCCTCCCCAAACAGCACATGACGCAAAGAAAAAAAGAGGCGCAATGAGGTAGCTGTGTGAGTAAGATTAGCGACCCTAGTGGCCGACACAAACACCGGGCCCATCTAGGAGTGGCACTGCAGTGTCACGCAGGATGGCCCTTCCAAAAAACCCTCCCCAAACAGCACATGACGCAAAGAAAAAAAGAGGCGCAATGAGGTAGCTGTGTGAGTAAGATTAGCGACCCTAGTGGCCGACACAAACACCGGGCCCATCTAGGAGTGGCACTGCAGTGTCACGCAGGATGTCCCTTCCAAAAAACCCTCCCCAAACAGCACATGACGCAAAGAAAAAAAGAGGCGCAATGAGGTAGCTGTGTGAGTAAGATTAGCGACCCTAGTGGCCGACACAAACACCGGGCCCATCTAGGAGTGGCACTGCAGTGTCACGCAGGATGTCCCTTCCAAAAAACCCTCCCCAATCAGCACATGATGCAAAGAAAAAGAAAAGAAAAAAGAGGTGCAAGATGGAATTGTCCTTGGGCCCTCCCACCCACCCTTATGTTGTATAAACAAAACAGGACATGCACACTTTAACCAACCCATCATTTCAGTGACAGGGTCTGCCACACGACTGTGACTGATATGACGGGTTGGTTTGGACCCCCCCCAAAAAAGAAGCAATTAATCTCTCCTTGCACAAACTGGCTCTACAGAGGCAAGATGTCCACCTCATCTTCACCCTCCGATATATCACCGTGTACATCCCCCTCCTCACAGATTATCAATTCGTCCCCACTGGAATCCACCATCTCAGCTCCCTGTGTACTTTGTGGAGGCAATTGCTGCTGGTCAATGTCTCCGCGGAGGAATTGATTATAATTCATTTTAATGAACATCATCTTCTCCACATTTTCTGGATGTAACCTCGTACGCCGATTGCTGACAAGGTGAGCGGCGGCACTAAACACTCTTTCGGAGTACACACTTGTGGGAGGGCAACTTAGGTAGAATAAAGCCAGTTTGTGCAAGGGCCTCCAAATTGCCTCTTTTTCCTGCCAGTATAAGTACGGACTGTGTGACGTGCCTACTTGGATGCGGTCACTCATATAATCCTCCACCATTCTATCAATGTTGAGAGAATCATATGCAGTGACAGTAGACGACATGTCCGTAATCGTTGTCAGGTCCTTCAGTCCGGACCAGATGTCAGCATCAGCAGTCGCTCCAGACTGCCCTGCATCACCGCCAGCGGGTGGGCTCGGAATTCTGAGCCTTTTCCTCGCACCCCCAGTTGCGGGAGAATGTGAAGGAGGAGATGTTGACAGGTCGCGTTCCGCTTGACTTGACAATTTTGTCACCAGCAGGTCTTTCAACCCCAGCAGACCTGTGTCTGCCGGAAAGAGAGATCCAAGGTAGGCTTTAAATCTAGGATCGAGCACGGTGGCCAAAATGTAGTGCTCTGATTTCAACAGATTGACCACCCGTGAATCCTTGTTAAGCGAATTAAGGGCTGCATCCACAAGTCCCACATGCCTAGCGGAATCGCTCCCTTTTAGCTCCTTCTTCAATGCCTCCAGCTTCTTCTGCAAAAGCCTGATGAGGGGAATGACCTGACTCAGGCTGGCAGTGTCTGAACTGACTTCACGTGTGGCAAGTTCAAAGGGCATCAGAACCTTGCACAACGTTGAAATCATTCTCCACTGCACTTGAGACAGGTGCATTCCACCTCCTATATCGTGCTCAATTGTATAGGCTTGAATGGCCTTTTGCTGCTCCTCCAACCTCTGAAGCATATAGAGGGTTGAATTCCACCTCGTTACCACTTCTTGCTTCAGATGATGGCAGGGCAGGTTCAGTAGTTTTTGGTGGTGCTCCAGTCTTCTGTACGTGGTGCCTGTACGCCGAAAGTGTCCCGCAATTTTTCTGGCCACCGACAGCATCTCTTGCACGCCCCTGTCGTTTTTTAAAAAATTCTGCACCACCAAATTCAAGGTATGTGCAAAACATGGGACGTGCTGGAATTTGCCCATATTTAATGCACACACAATATTGCTGGCGTTGTCCGATGCCACAAATCCACAGGAGAGTCCAATTGGGGTAAGCCATTCCGCGATGATCTTCCTCAGTTGCCGTAAGAGGTTTTCAGCTGTGTGCGTATTCTGGAAAGCGGTGATACAAAGCGTAGCCTGCCTAGGAAAGAGTTGGCGTTTGCGAGATGCTGCTACTGGTGCCGCCGCTGCTGTTCTTGCGGCGGGAGTCCATACATCTACCCAGTGGGCTGTCACAGTCATATAGTCCTGACCCTGCCCTGCTCCACTTGTCCACATGTCCGTGGTTAAGTGGACATTGGGTACAACTGCATTTTTTAGGACACTGGTGAGTCTTTTTCTGACGTCCGTGTACATTCTCGGTATCGCCTGCCTAGAGAAGTGGAACCTAGATGGTATTTGGTAACGGGGGCACACTGCCTCAATAAATTGTCTAGTTCCCTGTGAACTAACGGCGGATACCGGACGCACGTCTAACACCAACATAGTTGTCAAGGACTCAGTTATCCGCTTTGCAGTAGGATGACTGCTGTGATATTTCATCTTCCTCGCAAAGGACTGTTGAACAGTCAATTGCTTACTGGAAGTAGTACAAGTGGGCTTACGACTTCCCCTCTGGGATGACCATCGACTCCCAGCAGCAACAACAGCAGCGCCAGCAGCAGTAGGCGTTACACGCAAGGATGCATCGGAGGAATCCCAGGCAGGAGAGGACTCGTCAGAATTGCCAGTGACATGGCCTGCAGGACTATTGGCATTCCTGGGGAAGGAGGAAATTGACACTGAGGGAGTTGGTGGGGTGGTTTGCGTGAGCTTGGTTACAAGAGGAAGGGATTTACTGGTCAGTGGACTGCTTCCGCTGTCACCCAAAGTTTTTGAACTTGTCACTGACTTATTATGAATGCGCTGCAGGTGACGTATAAGGGAGGATGTTCCGAGGTGGTTAACGTCCTTACCCCTACTTATTACAGCTTGACAAAGGGAACACACGGCTTGACACCTGTTGTCCGCATTTCTGGTGAAATACCTCCACACCGAAGAGCTGATTTTTTGGGTATTTTCACCTGGCATGTCAACGGCCATATTCCTCCCACGGACAACAGGTGTCTCCCCGGGTGCCTGACTTAAACAAACCACCTCACCATCAGAATCCTCCTGGTCAATTTCCTCCCCAGCGCCAGCAACACCCATATCCTCCTCATCCTGGTGTACTTCAACACTGACATCTTCAATCTGACTATCAGGAACTGGACTGCGGGTGCTCCTTCCAGCACTTGCAGGGGGCGTGCAAATGGTGGAAGGCGCATGCTCTTCACGTCCAGTGTTGGGAAGGTCAGGCATCGCAACCGACACAATTGGACTCTCCTTGTGGATTTGGGATTTCGAAGAAGGCACAGTTCTTTGCTGTGCTGCTTTTGCCAGCTTGAGTCTTTTCATTTTTCTAGCGAGAGGCTGAGTGCTTCCATCCTCATGTGAAGCTGAACCACTAGCCATGAACATAGGCCAGGGCCTCAGCCGTTCCTTGCCACTCCGTGTGGTAAATGGCATATTGGCAAGTTTACGCTTCTCCTCCGACAATTTTATTTTAGGTTTTGGAGTCCTTTTTTTACTGATATTTGGTGTTTTGGATTTGACATGCTCTGTACTATGACATTGGGCATCGGCCTTGGCAGACGACGTTGCTGGCATTTCATCGTCTCGGCCATGACTAGTGGCAGCAGCTTCAGCACGAGGTGGAAGTGGATCTTGATCTTTCCCTAATTTTGGAACCTCAACATTTTTGTTCTCCATATTTTAATAGGCACAACTAAAAGGCACCTCAGGTAAACAATGGAGATGGATGGATTGGATACTAGTATACAATTATGGACGGGCTGCCGAGTGCCGACACAGAGGTAGCCACAGCCGTGAACTACCGCACTGTACTGTGTCTGCTGCTAATATATAGACTGGTTGATAAAGAGATAGTATACTCGTAACTAGTATGTATGTATAAAGAAAGAAAAAAAAACCACGGTTAGGTGGTATATACAATTATGGACGGGCTGCCGAGTGCCGACACAGAGGTAGCCACAGCCGTGAACTACCGCACTGTACTGTGTCTGCTGCTAATATAGACTGGTTGATAAAGAGATAGTATACTCGTAACTAGTATGTATGTATAAAGAAAGAAAAAAAAACCACGGTTAGGTGGTATATACAATTATGGACGGGCTGCCGAGTGCCGACACAGAGGTAGCCACAGCCGTGAACTACCGCACTGTACTGTGTCTGCTGCTAATATATAGACAGGTTGATAAAGAGATAGTATACTCGTAACTAGTATGTATGTATAAAGAAAGAAAAAAAAAACACGGTTAGGTGGTATATACAATTATGGACGGGCTGCCGAGTGCCGACACAGAGGTAGCCACAGCCGTGAACTACCGCACTGTACTGTGTCTGCTGCTAATATAGACTGGTTGATAAAGAGATAGTATACTCGTAACTAGTATGTATGTATAAAGAAAGAAAAAAAAACCACGGTTAGGTGGTATATACAATTATGGACGGGCTGCCGAGTGCCGACACAGAGGTAGCCACAGCCGTGAACTACCGCACTGTACTGTGTCTGCTGCTAATATAGACTGGTTGATAAAGAGATAGTATACTACTAATATTATATATACTGGTGGTCAGGTCACTGGTCACTAGTCACACTGGCAGTGGCACTCCTGCAGCAAAAGTGTGCACTGTTTAATTTTAATATAATATTATGTACTCCTGGCTCCTGCTATAACCTATAACTGGCACTGCAGTAGTGCTCCCCAGTCTCCCCCACAATTATAAGCTGTGTGAGCTGAGCAGTCAGACAGATATATAATATATATAGATGATGCAGCACACTGGCCTGAGCCTGAGCAGTGCACACAGATATGGTATGTGACTGACTGAGTCACTGTGTGTATCGCTTTTTTCAGGCAGAGAACGGATATATTAAATAAACTGCACTGTGTGTCTGGTGGTCACTCACTATATAATATATTATGTACTCCTGGCTCCTGCTATAACCTATAACTGGCACTGCAGTAGTGCTCCCCAGTCTCCCCCACAATTATAAGCTGTGTGAGCTGAGCAGTCAGACAGATATATATAATATTATATATAGATAATAGATGATGCAGCACACTGGCCTGAGCCTGAGCAGTGCACACAGATATGGTATGTGACTGAGTCACTGTGTGCTGTGTATCGCTTTTTTCAGGCAGAGAACGGATTATAAAGTAAACTGCACTGTCCTCACTAGTAAACTCTCTCCACTCAGTCTCTACACTTCTACAGTAACAGTACTCCTCCTAGTCAGCTCCAGTAAATCTCTCTCAGTCTCTTATAATCTAAATGGAGAGGACGCCAGCCACGTCCTCTCCCTATCAATCTCAATGCACGTGTGAAAATGGCGGCGACGCGCGGCTCCTTATATAGAATCCGAGTCTCGCGATAGAATCCGAGCCTCGCGAGAATCCGACAGCGTCATGATGACGTTCGGGCGCGCTCGGGTTAACCGAGCAAGGCGGGAAGATCCGAGTCGCTCGGACCCGTGAAAAAAAACATGAAGTTCTGGCGGGTTCGGATTCAGAGAAACCGAACCCGCTCATCTCTATCAAATTATGACAACAATAGCAATAGTATATAAAACGATTACTAGAACTGTCGCCACATCATGCAGTTTAAGGGAGAGTGCAAAGCTGATACACATTTATTTATTTATTTATTTATTTATTAACAGTTTCTTATATAGTGCAGCATATTCCGTTGCGCTTTACAATTAGAACAACAGTAATAGAACAAAACTGGGTAAAAACAAACATATAGAGGTAGGAAGGCCCTGCTCGCAAGCTTACAATCTATAGGGAAATAGGCATAGATACACAAGGATAGATGCTGCCTATAGGATAATGGTCCACCAGATTTCTAGGTTCTTAATGGGTTGTATGATGATACCCCGCAATGTTGGCCAAGTGTCAGGAGGGTGTGAGACTAAAGAAAGACAACATATGCGATGTTATGAATACTCTACAGAGGATGTAATTAGATAGGGAAGCACTGAAGGTTATGTGGGTGGGTCTGGAATTTGATAGGCTTGTCTGAAGAGGTGAGTTTTCAGGGAACATTTAAAGGTTTGGAGACTAGAGGCGAGTCTTACTGTGCGTGGGAGGGTATTCCACAGAGTGGGTGAAGCCCGGTGGTAGCAGCTTCTTCTACCAAGTTTGCTGCGTGTGTGGATCTGAGGCCTCACTCAGTGCACTGGACCAGAGAGTAGATGCCAGGAAGAAGAGACAGGAGCCTTACCATGAAGTGGGAGAATGTGTGCTTAGAAAGTGCAGTACTGGTTCTGTTATGTTTGTGTATTTATTTATTATGGTATGTTTAAACTTTTCCAGACCACTTATCTTATTAATATTATTTAAATATGTTTGATACAGCCTATACTATAGACAATATAAAGTGTTAAATATTAATAGTGTATTCCATACAGTATCCAGTGTATACAAAGACCAATGTTTACATTAATGTCCAGAGTCGTTACTAGGTTTTTCTACTGCTCCCCCAGACTCCTGCACTGGCTCCAATGTTCCGCAGAGTGGAAGATTGTGGACTGCATTTGGAAACCCCCCTCTAGAAATCCTGCGTTTGCCACTGACAACGTGTGTACATTTTGTAAGTGTTTTGCTTAATAATAGTGATTACGCATTTTTCCTTTTTTAGAATATACTGCAATACTTTACGTTTCCAATTCTTCACCAATTTCCTGTATTTGATAATATAAGTAGTAGCTGCCATACGGATTATGTTTAAATACCAGCTTCAGACTCAAGTGGAACATCGCCCCCTAGTGGATAAAAATATTACCTAAAACTGAACACTTACTTGTCCTTATCAAACAATATTTTAATATAAAATCATCAGATTATGTTTGTATCAGTGTTCTGCAGCACAGTGACAAAAGCGTTGTTTTACGAATTAGCAATGTTTCCTTCAGGTGTTCCATTATCAGTGCAGGAACAAAGGATTGTTACAGGGTAATGATTTGTTTACAGCCTCCCACGGCTGGCGGCACAGTACATTAACATCTCCCTGGAAAGGATATTTACATGCTCGCAGTCAGCCTTTGTTCTCATATACTGCTGCATACAGTGCGTCTTATCTATGTGGGAACAAATGATGCGCCCCTTTGTACTACACAGCGTTGACAGAGCGTTCCGTGTGGCAACAGCGATTCTGCTGATTAAACAGTACACGCCGACAATTCTTCTTCTACTATATATTGTATTCTGGGTTTGTATGGGAATAGTACCAAATCGGATTGTCAGCACACGTGTCACAGTGGGTTTTCTCTTTTACACTCGAATAGGCATTTTCGGTGTATCAAATCCAGAACCTATTTTAGGAACAGTTTTTTGGGGGAAGCAGTTAGCATCCTGACGGACGGGATCCCGAAGGAGGACGCAATGTCGGCGTCTAGATACCGACGCCGCTCGGGATGCCGCTTTACAATACCGACAGTCCTGACAGTGAGATGAACAGGTATCCTGCCGCGGGATGAGGGGGGGGGGGGGGGGGATTTACGAAAATGTGCAAATGTCACAGCTCCCAGGATTTGTATTTGAGACACCCACTCGTGGCGTCTGAGATCAGCGGCTTGTGTATGAAGACGCAGACATCGGACGCACATAGCATGGCCACCGATAGTAAGCATGGCCGTAGATAGTAAGAGATCGGAGCCATTGTAACTACCTACGGAATCGTAGTCACAACCGGTGACACGCTCCCAAGATGGTCGCGCCCCCATTCCCCCCGTTACCGCTCACAATCGTTCCCTGGCTGTCAATCACTTTGCAAATAAATCCTCACTGCGAGCGCTATTGCTAGAAAATCGCGGCAGCTGCGCAGTGCGGCACAGCGCACAACATCGTCACTGCGTTATTCTCTGAATCAGGCCAAAGTTTATCACTGGTGTCTAAGCTTTCCTTTTGACTTAATATTTTTACATATTTTTAAACACTATCTAAACACTAATTTTAATCTGGAATTGCGCAAACACAACAGAGTCCATAATACAAATTTGACAGGACGCAACGTTTTAGTTTGAGGTCATCCCTTTGCTAGTTGCACAGTGTTGGATGATGAAACAAAGAATTCAGGAGGACGCAGGGCGAGGTCAGAGAAATGCGTTATACTGAATAAGTGTAGGAAAACATTTTTATTCCGTGTGATTGTGTTTCAGCCTTAAAACACCCCTGCATAAGGAATTATATGTTAATTTGTTCTAGGCACAAAAAAATAAGAATTTACTCACCGGTAATTCTATTTCTCGTAGTCCGTAGTGGATGCTGGGAACTCCGTAAGGACCATGGGGAATAGCGGGCTCCGAAGGAGGCTGGGCACTCTAGAAAGATTTATGACTACCTGGTGTGCACTGGCTCCTCCCACTATGACCCTCCTCCAAGCCTCAGTTAGGACACTGTGCCCGGACGAGCTGACATAATAAGGAAGGATTTTGAATCCCGGGTAAGACTCATACCAGCCACACCAATCATACCGTACAACTCGTGATACTATATCCAGTTTGACAGTATGAAAACAACTGAGCCTCTCAACAGATGGCTCAACAATAACCCTTTAGTTAGCAATAACTATTTTATTTACAAGTATTGCAGACAATCCGCACTTGGGATGGGCGCCCAGCATCCACTACGGACTACGAGAAATAGAATTACCGGTGAGTAAATTCTTATTTTCTCTGACGTCCTAGTGGATGCTGGGAACTCCGTAAGGACCATGGGGATTATACCAAAGCTCCCAAACGGGCGGGAGAGTGCGGATGACTCTGCAGCACCGAATGAGAGAACTCCAGGTCCTCCTCAGCCAGGGTATCAAATTTGTAGAATTTTGCAAACGTGTTTGCCCCTGACCAAGTAGCTGCTCGGCAAAGTTGTAAAGCCGAGACCCCTCGGGCAGCCGCCCAAGATGAGCCCACCTTCCTTGTGGAATGGGCATTTACAGATTTTGGCTGTGGCAGGCCTGCCACAGAATGTGCAAGCTGAATTGTACTACAAATCCAGCGAGCAATAGTCTGCTTAGAAGCAGGAGCACCCAGCTTGTTGGGTGCATACAGGATAAACAGCGAGTCAGATTTTCTGACTCCAGCCGTCCTGGAAACATATATTTTCAGGGCCCTGACAACGTCTAGCAACTTGGAGTCCTCCAAATCCCTAGTAGCCGCAGGCACCACAATAGGCTGGTTCAGGTGAAACGCTGACACCACCTTAGGGAGAAACTGGGGACGAGTCCTCAATTCTGCCCTATCCATATGGAAAATCAGATAAGGGCTTTTACATGATAAAGCCGCCAATTCTGACACTCGCCTGGCTGAAGCCAAGGCCAATAACATGACCACTTTCCACGTGAGATATTTTAGATCCACGGTTTTTAGTGGCTCAAACCAATGTGATTTTAAGAAACTCAACACCACGTTGAGATCCCAAGGTGCCACAGGAGGCACAAACGGGGGCTGAATATGCAGCACTCCTTTCACAAATGTCTGAACTTCAGGTACTGAAGCTAGTTCTTTTTGAAAGAAAATCGACAGAGCCGAGATCTGTACTTTAATGGAGCCTAGTTTTAGGCCCATATTCACTCCTGCTTGCAGGAAATGCAGAAATCGACCTAGTTGAAATTCCTCTGTTGGGGCCTTTTTAGCCTCGCACCATGCAACATATTTCCGCCATATGCGGTGATAATGATTTGCCGTAACATCTTTCCTGGCTTTAATAAGCGTAGGAATGACTTCTTCCGGAATACCCTTTTCCTTCAGGATCCGGCGTTCAACCGCCATGCCGTCAAACGCAGTCGCGGTAAGTCTTGGAACAGACAGGGCCCCTGCCGTAGCAGGTCCTGTCTGAGCGGCAGAGGCCACGGGTCCTCTGAGATCATCTCTTGAAGTTCCGGGTACCACGCTCGTCTTGGCCAATCCGGAACCACTAGAATTGTGTTTACTCCTCGCTTTCTTATTATTCTCAATACCTTTGGTATGAGAGGCAGAGGAGGGAACACATAAACCGACTGGTACACCCACGGTGTCACTAGAGCGTCCACAGCTATCGCCTGAGGGTCCCTTGACCTGGCGCAATATCTTTTTAACTTTTTGTTGAGGCGGGACGCCATCATGTCCACCTGTGGTTTTTCCCAACGGTTTACCAGCATCTGGAAGACTTCTGGATGAAGTCCCCACTCTCCCGGGTGGAGGTCGTGTCTGCTGAGGAAGTCTGCTTCCCAGTTGTTCACTCCCGGAATGAACACTGCTGACAGTGCTAGTACATGATTCTCCGCCCATCGGAGAATTCTTGTGGCTTCTGCCATTGCCATCCTGCTTCTTGTGCCTCCCTGTCGATTTACATGGGCGACTGCCGTGATGTTGTCTGACTGGATCAGCACCGGCTGGTGTAGGAGCAGGAATTTTGCTTGACTTAGGGCATTGTAAATGGCCCTTAGTTCCAGAATATTTATGTGAAGGGAAGTCTCCTGACTCGACCATAGTCCTTGGAAGTTTCTTCCCCGTGTGACTGCCCCCCAGCCTCGAAGGCTGGCATCCGTGGTCACCAGGACCCAGTCCTGTATGCCGAACCTGCGGCCCTCTAGAAGATGGGCACTCTGCAGCCACCACAGTAGAGACACCCTGGTTCTTGACAACAGGGTTATTAAGCGATGCATCTGAAGATGCGATCCGGACCATTTGTCCAATAGGTCCCACTGAAAGATTCTGGCATGGAACCTGCCGAAGGGAATTGCTTCGTAAGAAGCTACCATCTTTCCCAGGACCCGCGTGCAGTGATGCACCGATACCTGTTTTGGTTTCAGGAGGTCTCTGACTAGAGATGACAACTCCCTGGCTTTCTCCTCCGGGAGAAACACTTTTTTCTGGACTGTATCCAGAATCATACCCAGAAACAGTAGCCGTGTCGTCGGAACCAGCTGTGACTTTGGGATATTCAGAATCCAGCCGTGCTGGTGCAGCACTTCCTGAGATAGTGCTACTCCCACCAACAACTGTTCCTTGGATCTTGCCTTTATTAGGAGATCGTCCAAGTACGGGATAATTAAAACTCCCTTTTTTCGAAGGAGTATCATCATTTCCGCCATAACCTTGGTAAATACCCTCGGTGCCGTGGACAGTCCAAACGGCAGCGTCTGGAATTGGTAATGGCAACAATCCTGTACCACAAATCTGAGGTACTCCTGGTGAGGATGGTAAATGGGGACATGCAAGTAAGCATCCTTGATGTCCAGGGATACCATGTAAACCCCCTCGTCCAGGCTAGCAATAACCGCCCTGAGCGATTCCATCTTGAACTTGAATTTTTTTATGTATGTGTTCAAGGATTTCAAATTTAAAATGGGTCTCACCGAACCGTCCGGTTTCGGCACCACAAATAGTGTGGAATAGTAACCCCGGCCTTGTTGAAGTAGGGGTACCTTGATTATCACCTGCTGGGAATACAGCTTGTGAATTGCCGCTAGCACCGCCTCCCTGTCTGAGGGAGCAATCGGCAAGGCACATTTTAGGAACCGGTGGGGTGGAGACGCCTCGAATTCCAGTTTGTACCCCTGAGATACTATTTGAAGGATCCAGGGATCCACCTGTGAGCGAGCCCACTGATCGCTGAAATTCTTGAGGCGGCCCCCCACCGTACCTGGCTCCGCCTGTGGAGCCCCACCGTCATGCGGCGGACTTGGAAGAAGAAGCGGGGGAGGACTTTTGCTCCTGGGAACCTGCTGTTTGTTGCAGCCTTTTTCCCCTACCTCTGCCTCTGGACAGAAAAGACCCGCCTTTTCCACGCTTGTTTTTCTGGGTCCGAAAGGACTGAACCTGATAAAACGGCGCCTTCTTAGGCTGTGAGGGGACATGGGGTAAAAATGCTGACTTCCCAGACGTTGCTGTGGAAACTAGGTCCGAGAGACCATCCCCAAATAATTCCTCACCCTTATAAGGCAAAACTTCCATGTGCCTTTTAGAATCTGCATCTCCTGTCCACTGGCGAGTCCATAAGCCTCTCCTAGCAGAAATGGACAATGCACTTACTTTAGATGCCAGCCGGCAGATTTCCCTCTGTGCATCTCTCATATATAAGACTGAGTCTTTGACATGGTCTATGGTTAGCAGGATCGTGTCTCTGTCTAGTGTGTCAATATTTTCTGACAGTTTATCTGACCACGCGGCGGCAGCACTGCACATCCAAGCTGACGCAATAGCTGGCCTAAGTATAATGCCTGAGTGTGTATATATAGACTTCAGGATCGCCTCCTGCTTTCTATCAGCAGGTTCCTTGAGGGCGGCCGTATCCGGAGACGGTAGTGCCACCTTTTTAGACAAACGTGTGAGCGCTTTATCCACCCTAGGAGGTGTTTCCCAACGTGACCTATCCTCTGGCGGGAAAGGGAACGCCATTAGTACCTTCTTAGGAATTACCAATTTTTTATCAGGGAAAGCCCACGCTTCTTCACACACTTCATTTAATTCATCTGATGGGGGAAAAACTATGGGTAGTTTTTTTCTCCCCAAACATAATACCCTTTTTAGTGGTACCTGTATTTATATCAGAAATGTGTAACACCTCTTTCATTGCCTCAATCATGCAGTGAATGGCCTTAGTGGGCATCAGGTTAGACTCATCGTCGTCGACACTGGTGTCAGTATCAGTGTCGACATCTGGGTCTGCGGTCTGAGGTAGCGGGCGTTTCAGAGCCCCTGATGACCTTTGAGACGCCTGGACAGGCACGAGCTGAGAAGTCGGCTGTCCCACATTTGGCATGTCGTCAAATTTCTTATGTAAAGAGTCTATACGTGCACTCATTTCTTTCCATAAGCTCATCCACTCAGGTGTCTGCCCCGCAGGGGGTGACATCCCTTCTAAAGGCATCTGCTCCGTCTCCACATCATTATCCTCATCAAACATGTCGACACAGCCGTACCGACACACCGCACACACAAAGGGAATGCTCCAACAGAGGACAGGACCCACAAAAGCCCTTTGGGGGGACAGAGTGAGAGTATGCCAGCACACACCAGAGCGCTATATAATGCAGGGACTAACTGAGTTATGTCCCCTATAGCTGCTTTTTCTATATAAATGTATACTGCGCCTAAATTTAGTGCCCCCCCTCTCTTTTTTACCCTTTTCTGTAGTGTAGACTGCAGGGGAGAGCCAGGGAGCTTCCTTCCAGCGGAGCTGTGAGGGAAAAATGGCGCCAGTGTGCTGAGGGAGATAGCTCCGCCCCTTTTCCGCTGACTATTCTCCCGCTTTTTCCTATATTCTGGCAGGGGTATTTTCCACATATATAGCCTCTGGGGCTATATATTGTGGTATTTTTGCCAGCCAAGGTGTTATTATTGCTTCTCAGGGCGCCCCCCCAGCGCCCTGCACCCTCAGTGACCGGAGTGTGAAGTGTGTGTGAGGAGCAATGGCGCACAGCTGCAGTGCTGTGCGCTACCTTGGTGAAGACTGATGTCTTCTGCCGCCGATTTTCCGGACCTCTTCTTGCTTCTGGCTCTGTAAGGGGGACGGCGGCGCGGCTCCGGGACCGAACACCAAGGCTGGGCCTGCGGTCGATCCCTCTGAAGCTAATGGTGTCCAGTAGCCTAAGAAGCCCAAGCTGGCTGCAAGCAGGCAGGTTCGCTTCTTCTCCCCTTAGTCCCTCGCTGCAGTGAGCCTGTTGCCAGCAGGTCTCACTGAAAATAAAAAACCTAATTTCTATACTTTCTTTCTAAAGGCTCAGGAGAGCCCTTAGTGTGCATCCAACCTCGGCCGGGCACAAAATCTAACTGAGGCTTGGAGGAGGGTCATAGTGGGAGGAGCCAGTGCACACCAGGTAGTCATAAATCTTTCTAGAGTGCCCAGCCTCCTTCGGAGCCTGCTATTCCCCATGGTCCTTACGGAGTTCCCAGCATCCACTAGGACGTCAGAGAAATATATATTGTAAAATAATACATTCAGAGGGCTTATGTCATAGCCTGCGAGCTGCCGGCTGTGCGGGAATTCAGGCAAGTATGCCTGTATTTTTAAAGTGGCAATCATTTAAAATGCAAAACCAACCTGATTGGCGCTTTAAAAATATGTACAGACTCAACGGAATTCCCTGACAGCCTGCAGCTCACACGCTGTTACATAAGCCCTTGATCATTTCATCACTGACCAAATCTTTTATTTTTTTTTATATATATTTTTGCTTTCTAATTAAATGATATTTATTTTAAATATTATTTATGTGTTAAAGTGTTTTTTGTTTTAAATGTGTCATCATTCACCACTTCTAATAGGAGATACAAGAACCGTGAACTGTCACTATGGTACGTTGGGTTACAGTCAGGGCCGGTTCTAGACCTTGTGGTGCCCATGGCGAAAGTTTCCTGTGCCCCCCCCCCCCCCAGGTAAAATACAGTTGGTGCGCGCGCGCCCCAAAACAGGGGCGTGGCTTCTTCATAGGGAAGGGGCATGCCCACAGTTATCCCCCTGTACTTGTGCCCCCAGTAGATGTGCCCCCAGTAGCTGTACCCCCAGCAGCTGTGCCCCCAGTTAATTTTCCCCCAGTAGCTGTTCCTCCTGTAGCAGTGACCCCTTTAGTAGTGCCCCCACTAGATGTGCCCCCAGCAGCTGTGCCCCCAGTTAATTTTCCCCCAGTAGCTGTTCCTCCTGTAGCAGTGCCCCCTTTAGTAGTGCCCCTTGTAGTTGTGCCACTTGTAGCTGTGCCCCCAGTAGAAGTGCCCCCTGTATGTGCCCCTTGTAGCTGTACCCCGAGTAGCAGTGCCCCCTGTAGTTGTGCCCCCTGTAGATTTGCCCCCAGTAGCTGTGCCCCTTGTAGCTGAACCCCCTGTAGTAGTGCCCCCTGTAACTGTGCCCCCTGTAGTAGCGCCGCTTTGAAACCCTAAAAAAACAACAACAACAAACAAAAACCAATACTCGCCAGCCCCGCTCCTGCTTCCGGACCGCTGCTGATGCTGACTCCGGGCGCCGGCTCCTCTCTATGGGAGAGACGTCATGACGTCTCTCCCATAGCAGCGCCGCACTGACACTAGTGGTCAATTTTGACCTCTAGCGTCAGTCAGCGCAGCCAGGGAGCGGGTAAGGTGGATTAGTAGCAGCTCTTGCCACGGCGGCGGAGGCAGCGCCCTCGGGGTAGCGGCGCCCCGGGCAAAAAGCCTGCTTGCCCGTGGTAAGAGCCGCTACTGGTTACAGTATAGTCACAGAGAGACAGCAGCACTTTATGGATATACCGACGAGCATCAGTAAAATCAGTGTCCAAAAATTGTCTTTTTCATGATCAAGGTGAGTGAAGGAACAGTTCTCTTCCTAAATGAGCAGTGTACTGAACACTGTGCCTAATTCAGTCCAGATCGCTGTTGTACGAAATCGCAAGGCGGACGATTATAGAACAACTGCGCATGTGTACGGATCGTAATGTGCAGACGCAAGGCCAAACTGCAAAAAAATCCTAGGCAAACGCAGGCTGATAGACAGGAAGTGGACGTTTGGGGGTGGTAACTGTCCGTTTACAGGCGTTCCCAAGCGTTTTCAGGGAGGGGGTGTGACGTCAGCTCCGGCCCCGATCAGCCTGTTTCTATAGCACTGTAGGAGTAAGTCCTGGGCTGCGCACAGACTGGAAAAATCATTCGATGGTGAGTGAGTTGCAAACAGATTTGCAGCTGACTGGTGTTTGCAAAGCTTACGCACGGCATACGCAGACTTGCTTGCATGGGGCGGATTTTCACTCTGTCTGGGTGGCGACTATCCGATCGCTGACCTCTGCAAATTCGCAGATCGATCAGGTCTGCATTAGGCCCACTATTTCCATGGTCTTTGCAAAATGGTATTGACTGGAGAAAATCCAAGAGGTCTTACAGTAGTACATTAAGCACCACTTGACATCAGTGCGGCATTGTCCAAGACATCTCCACTATAAACAAAGTTGACTACAGACAAGAGATGAGCGGGTTCGGTTCCTCGGAATCCGAACCCCCCCCGAACTTCAGCCTTTTTACACGGGTCCGAGGCAGACTCGGATCTTCCCGCCTTGCTCGGTTAACCCGAGCGCGCCCGAACGTCATCATCCCGCTGTCGGATTCTCGCGAGGCTCGTATTCTATCGCGAGCACTCGGATTCTATATAATGAGCCGCGCGTCGCCGCCATTTTCACATGTGCATTGAGATTTATAGGGAGAGGACGTGGCTGGCGTCCTCTCCGTTAGAATAGATAGAGACACTTGAGTTGATTTACTACTAACTTAGTAATTTTGGGGAGCATTAGGAGTACTCAGAGTGCAGAGTTTTGCTGATAGTTACTAGTGACCACCACCAGTTTTATTTATTATTTAATATAATCCGTTCTCTGCCTGAAAAAAAACGATACACAGTCACATACCATATCTGTGCTCAGCCTCAGTGTGCTGCATGATAATATCATCTATGTATATCTGACTGTGCTGAGTGCTCACTGCTCACACAGCTGAATTGTGGGGGAGACTGGGGTGCAGTTATAGCAGGAGTACAGTGCACACTTTTGCTGCCAGTGTGACTGACCAGTGACCACCAGTATATTGTCTGCCTGAAAAAGTTAAACACTCCTGTGGTATTTTTTTTTTTTATTCTATAAACGCATTCTGCTGACAGTGTCCAGCAGGTCCGTCATTCATTATATTATATAAATATTTACCTGCAGTAGTGTTATATTTTTTTTGTTCATCTCTATCATCTTTATCATCTCTATATTAGCAGACGCAGTACGGTAGTCCACGGCTGTGGCTACCTCTGTGTCGTCAGTGCTCGTCCATAATTGTATACCTACCTGTGGTGGGGTTTATTTTTCTATCTTCTTCATACTAGTAGTTTAGGAGTCTGCTGACAGTGTCCAGCAGGTCCGTCATTATATTATATATACCTGCAGTAGTGATATATATATATTTTTTATATCATTATCATCTCTATACTAGCAGACGCAGTACGGTAGTCCACGGCTGTAGCTACCTCTGTGTCGTCAGTCACTCGTCATCCATAAGTATACTAGTATCCATCCATCTCCATTGTTTACCTGAGGTGCCTTTTAGTTGTGCCTATTAAAATATGGAGAACAAAAATGTGGAGGTTCCAAAAATAGGGAAAGATCAAGATCCACTTCCACCTCGTGCTGAAGCTGCTGCCACTAGTCATGGCCGAGACGATGAAATTCCATCAACGTCGTCTGCCAAGGCCGATGCCCAATGTCATAGTACAGAGCATGTAAAATCCAAAACACAAAATATCAGTAAAAAAAGGACTCAAAAATCTAAAATAAAATCGTCGGAGGAGAAGCGTAAACTTGCCAATATGCCATTTACCACACGGAGTGGCAAGGAACGGCTGAGGCCCTGGCCTATGTTCATGGCTAGTGGTTCAGCTTCACATGAGGATGGAAGCACTCAGCCTCTCGCTAGAAAAATGAAAAGACTTAAGCTGGCAAAAGCACAGCAAAGAACTGTGCGTTCTTCGAAATCACAAATCCACAAGGAGAGTCCAATTGTGTCGGTTGCGATGCCTAACCTTCCCAACACTGGACGTGAAGAGCATGCGCCTTCCACCATTTGCACGCCCCCTGCAAGTGCTGGAAGGAGCACCCGCAGTCCAGTTCCTGATAGTCAGATTGAAGATGTCAGTGTTGAAGTACACCAGGATGAGGAGGATATGGGTGTTGCTGGCGCTGGGGAGGAAATTGACAAGGAGGATTCTGATGGTGAGGTGGTTTGTTTAAGTCAGGCACCCGGGGAGACACCTTTTGTCCGTGGGAGGAATGTGGCCATTGACATGCCTGGTGAAAATACCAAAAAAATCAGCTCTTCGGTGTGGAAGTATTTCAACAGAAATGCGGACAACAGGTGTCAAGCCGTGTGTTGCCTTTGTCAAGCTGTAATAAGTAGGGGTAAGGACGTTAACCACCTCGGAACATCCTCCCTTATACGTCACCTGCAGCGCATTCATCATAAGTCAGTGACAAGTTCAAAAACTTTGGGCGACAGCGGAAGCAGTCCACTGACCAGTAAATCCCTTCCTCTTGTAACCAAGCTCACGCAAACCACCCCACCAACTCCCTCAGTGTCAATTTCCTCCTTCCCCAGGAATGCCAATAGTCCTGCAGGCCATGTCACTGGCAATTCTGACGAGTCCTCTCCTGCCTGGGATTCCTCCGATGCATCCTTGCGTGTAACGCCTACTGCTGCTGGCGCTGCTGTTGTTGCTGCTGGGAGTCGATGGTCATCCCAGAGGGGAAGTCGCAAGACGACTTTTACTACTTCCACCAAGCAATTGACTGTCCAACAGTCCTTTGCGAGGAAGATGAAATATCACAGCAGTCATCCTGCTGCAAAGCGGATAACTGAGGCCTTGGCATCCTGGGCGTTGAGAAACGTGGTTCCGGTATCCATCATTACTGCAGAGCCAACTATAGACATGTTTGAGGTACTATGTCCCCGATACCAAATACCATCTAGGTTCCATTTCTCTAAGCAGGCGATACCGAAAATGTACACAGACCTCAGAAAAAGACTCACCAGTGTCCTAAAAAATGCAGTTGTACCCAATGTCCTCTTAACCACGGACATGTGGACAAGTGGAGCAGGGCAGACTCAGGACTATATGACTGTGACAGCCCACTGGGTAGATGTATTGACTCCCGCCGCAAGAACAGCAGCGGCGGCACCAGTAGCAGCATCTCGCAAACGCTAACTCTTTCCTAGGCATGCTACGCTTTGTATCACCGCTTTCCAGAATACGCACACAGCTGAAAACCTCTTACGGCAACTGAGGAAGATCATCGCAGAATGGCTTACCCCAATTGGATTCTCCTGTGGATTTGTGGCATCGGACAACGCCAGCATTATTGTGTGTGCATTAAATCTGGGCAAATTCCAGCACGTCCCATGTTTTGCACATACCTTGAATTTGGTGGTGCAGAATTATTTAAAAAATGACAGGGGCGTGCAAGAGATGCTGTCGGTGGCCAGAAGAATTGCGGGACACTTTCGGCGTACAGGCACCACGTACAGAAGACTGGAGCAACACCAAAAACGCCTGAACCTGCCCTGCCATCATCTGAAGCAAGAAGTGGTAACGAGGTGGAATTCAACCCTCTATATGCTTCAGAGGTTGGAGGAGCAGCAAAAGGCCATTCAAGCCTATACAGCTGACCACGATATAGGAGGTGGAATGCACCTGTCTCAAGCGCAGTGGAGAATAAATTTCAACGTTGTGCAAGGTTCTGCAACCTTTTGAACTTGCCACACGTGAAGTCAGTTCAGACACTGCCAGCCTGAGTCAGGTCATTCCCCTCATCAGGCTTTTGCAGAAGAAGCTGGAGACCTTGAAGGAGGAGCTAACACTGAGCGATTCCGCTAGGCATGTGGGACTTGTGGATGGAGCCCTTAATTCGCTTAACAAGGATTCACGGGTGGTCAATCTGTTGAAATCAGAGCACTACATTTTGGCCACCGTGCTCGATCCTAGATTTAAAACCTACCTTGGATCTCTCTTTCCGGCAGACACAAGTCTGCAGGGGTTCAAAGAACTGCTGGTGAGAAAATTGTCAAGTCAAGCGGAATGCGACCTGTCAACATCTCCTCCTTCACATTCTCCCGCAACTGGGGCTGCGAGGAAAAGGCTCAGAATTCCGAGCCCACCCGCTGGCGGTGATGCAGGGCAGTCTGGAGCGACTGCTGATGCTGACATCTGGTCCGGACTGAAGGACCTGCCAACGATTACGGACATGTCGTCTACTGGCACTGCATATGATTCACTCTCAATTGAAAGAATGGTGGAGGATTATATGAGTGACCGCATCCAAGTAGGCACGTCAGACAGTCCGTACGTATACTGGCAGGAAAAAGAGGCAATTTGGAGGCCCTTGCACAAACTGGCTTTATTCTACCTAAGTTGCCCTCCCACAAGTGTGTACTCCGAAAGAGTGTTTAGTGCCGCCGCTCACCTTGTCAGCAATCGGTGTACGAGGTTACTTCCAGAAAATGTGGAGAAGATGATGTTCATTAAAATGAATTATAATCAATTCCTCCGTGGAGACATTCACCAGCAGCAATTGCCTCCACAAAGTACACAGGGAGCTATGATGGTGGATTCCAGTGGGGACGAATTGATAATCTGTGAGGAGGGGGATGTACACGGTGATGAATCGGAGGATGATGATGAGGTGGACATCTTGCCTCTGTAGAGCCAGTTTGTGCAAGGAGAGATTAATTGCTTCTTTTTTGGTGGGGGTCCAAACCAACCCGTCATTTCCGTCACAGTCGTGTGGCAGACCCTGTCACTGAAATGATGGGTAGGTTAAAGTGTGCATGTCCTGTTTATACAACATAAGGGTGGGTGGGAGGGCCCAAGGACAATTCCATCTTGCACCTCTTTTTTCTTTCATTTTTCTTTGCGTCATGTGCTGTTTGGGGAGTGTTTTTTGGAAGGGCCATCCTGCGTGACACTGCAGTGCCACTCCTAGATGGGCCAGGTGTTTGTGTCGGCCACTTGGGTCGCTGAGCTTAGTCATCCAGCGACCTCGGTGCAAATTTTAGGACTAAAAATAATATTGTGAGGTGTGAGGTGTTCAGAATAGACTGAAAATGAGTGGAAATTATGGTTATTGAGGTTAATAATACTTTGGGATCAAAATGACCCCCAAATTCTATGATTTAAGCTGTTTTTTAGGTTGTTTTTTTTTTAAAACACCCGAATCCAAAACACACCCGAATCCGACAAAAAATATTCGGTGAGGTTTTGCCAAAACGCGTTCAAACCCAAAACACGGCCACGGAACCGAACCCAAAACCAAAACACAAAACCCGAAAAATTTCCGGTGCACATCTCTACTACAGACTAGAGTGTAAGCTTGCAAGCAGGGCCCTCTGACCCCTGTCAGCCTGCTATTACCCAGTCTTGTTTTATTACTGTTTTGTTCCCAATTCAAAGAGCAACAGAATATGCTGCCGCTATAGAAATAACTGTTAGTCTTTCACCGGATTGATTCACATTACCCAGTATTATCTATTGTGGGTTTCTCTCTTTATTTTTTTGGTTTCTACATTGAGAAATTCCAATTAAGGAAACTAATTGACATTCAGATATACAGTATTCGACCCATTCTGAACTGAGGATCCGGGGGCACCAGAATACCTTTCTAGCGGACCTTTTGTAGGATCTCAGTTGAAAATCCTCATTCATCCAGGCTGCAATTTTTAATCCTACAATTTTGTCCATTTCGGGGCGAATCACCACATACTGTTTCATCTTGAGCTATATTTAGCAGAACGTTGGGCATATTGTTTAGAACTACTGTCTACTGTCACTACATAGCACTGAGATCATGGTTATGTGTGGTTTGTATGTACTCCCTTTTCGTGTGCAGGTTCCCTCTGGATTCTCCGGTTTACTCCCACACTCAAAAAACATACTGGCAGGATAATCTGCTTTTGACAAAAAAACTGACCCATGTATATATGTGTGCCTGTCCATGTTATATGGTATATGGATTGCAAGCTCCGCTGGGGCAGGGACTGATGTGACTGGCTGAAATATTCTCTGTAAAGGACTGCGGAATATGTGCACTGATGGTGACAGAGGCGGCCCTAACCAATATGATGCCCTAGGCAAGATTTTGGCCAGTGCCCCCTAGCACCACCGCTAGTTCCACCTCTGACCCTGCACCCCTTTCCCAGCGCCATCACGCTCACCTATAGCAGTCCTTATTTTGGTGTTCCTAATCCCTATATTTTAAATAGGAACAGTGCGCACATTCGTCGCACAGTCCAAAAAGGGGTGTGTTTTTGCTGGCAATGGGCATGGCCACACAATAGTACCCCTAATTCAAATTCTGCCACACAGTACTGCAACTTTATTCATATTTTATCATGCGACAGTTTCCCTAATTCACATTACATCACACAGTAGTAACACTTTACCTTATAAACGTTACTCCTCACAGTAGTGCTCCTTATTCACATTACACCACACTGACGTGCTCCTTATTCACATTACACCACACCATATTGCTCTTTATTCACATTAGATAACACAGTAGTGCCCTTTGTATATGTTACACCACACAGCAGAGCACCTTATACACATAATGGCACACATTAGTAATGCATTTATACACATACTACCACACAGTAATGCCTCTTACACATGACTAAATTATTAATGCCCTTATACACATAATGACACACATAATGTCCCTTATACATATACCACACGTTATTAGTGCCCTTATACACATAAGGACACACATAGTGCCCCTTACATATATGTCACACATTATTAATGCCCTTATACACATAATGACACACATAGTGCCCCTTACATATATGTCACACATTATTAATGCCCTTATACACATAATGACACACATACTGCCCCTTACACATATGCCAAGCACTATAGCACAACCAACCCACCCACACACAGCACTCACACATCCGCTAGCACTGTGACCTCTGCCTCTGCTTGGATACAGATGTATCCTCATAAATCTTACCTCAATGCGCCATGCAGCAGGAGATGCCTGGCATGAGTCAGCTGGCAGCTCTGCTAACGTCGGTTGCCTATTTTTGCTGAAAATGCATCTTATTTGCATTGCTATGTGGCTAGGATGCACAAGCAACTTCTGCTGATTAATATGATATGCAACATGCCTATATACTGTGTGCGACTGTGGCTGTATCTGCATCTGCATACAGGATGCTACACACAGAATATAGGCATGCCACATATAATTTTAATCAGCAGAAGCTGCTTGTGCCCCTAGGCATACCAAATGCCCTAGGCATTTGCCTAGTTTGCCTATGCCTAAGGCCGGCTCTGGACGGTGAGGGGGGCGGATACTAATGACCCGGGCTTGTTGGAGGGGCCTGGCAGGAGCCTGGGTCCGCCACCATTTTCTATCTCCTAGCCCCCAAACCTCCACCGTTGTATACTTACCTTCTGATGATAAATGGGTCCCTCCTCCTCCACGGCGCCATCTTCTCAGTGACATCATCAGGAAGATGGTGCCCAGGGCCGGTGCTAGGGTGTTTGGCGCCCCCCTGCAAACTATAAATGTGCGCCCTCCCTAATACAAGTAATAAAGGGGTGTGGTCTCACATGTAAGGTGCGTGGTCACAGAATAGTGACCCCAATTCAAATTACGCCACACAATAGCACAATCTTATTCACATTACACCCTACGTAATGCCCAGTTCATATTGCAGCACAAAGTAGTGTACCTTATTCACATTATGTCACACAGTAGTGCCCCTTAGTCACGTTAAGCTACACAGTAGTGGCTCTTATACACGTTATGCTACACAGTAGTGCCTCGTACACAATTCCCACAGTAGTAGTTTCTCTTACACATAATACCCACAGTAATAGTGCCACACATAATGCCCACAGTAGTATTACCCCTTACACTTAACATCAACAGTAGTGCCACACATAATGCCAACAATAGTAGTGCCCGTTACACATAACGCCAACCGTAGTGCCACACATAATGCCCACAGAAGTGGTGCTCCATACACATACAGATATAACCACGCTCATTGGTGCCACGATGCGCAGCGGTGGAGTGGCTAATGTGCCCGTGACTGTGTGCTCGTGCGTACATAAGCGCACACATTAAAGGCTTAGCAGCAAATGCCTAGCCAGTTGCAGTGTGGCGCCTTCCCATCATGCCACTATGCATGCGCACGCATCTCGGCAATGATGAGCGTGGTTACATCTGTATGTCCACAGGAGAGGAGAGAGGGGGGAGGGTGAATAAGCCGGGGGTGGGGGGAGGGGGTGTCAGCAGGAAAGCAGCCACCTTCCAATGGAGCAGTCCACAGGATGGCGGGGAGGAACAGCCAGGATCAGCAGCGAGGGCAACTCCCAGCAGGACAGGACCACCAAAGAAGATGTACGGAGCAAGGGACAGCAGAAACCACCGCGCCCGCTCCCTCCCTCGGATAGGCAGCAGGGTTCAGCACCAAGCAGCAAGGGAGATCCTTAGCGCGGGGAAGCACACAGAGAGCTGCTGATAAGCCATTCCGGTGGGGCCACCAGATGCTGAAAGCCGCGTTTCCCGCTACCGGCGCCGCTGCCCGTCATACAGTGACAGGTGCAGCCGGCAGCAACAGCAGGGTAGCAGTGCGGGGAGAGCGCCTTCTCTGTCCGGCTCCTCCCTGCATTGCATACCCTTTCTGAGCGGGTTGCGCCGGCACTGATGGTGCCGCACAGTGAAAGCAAAGACTTTGCTCTCTAGTGCACATGCGCCATATTCCCAAGTATCACTGGGAAGATGGCGCCATAGAGGAGGAGGGGCCCGCTTCCTGGAACAAGGTAAAATGGTGATGTCACTCTGTACCAGATCCAGCCAGGAATGTAGAGGGGAATGGCAGGTGGAAGCACACACGTGTCTGTGTGTATATACAGTGGGGCACTGTTTAGCAGTGGTGGTGCGGTGGATCTTTCTAGAGTCACTGTCCTCTATAACGCTGTATCTCTGTTTGAGTGTCTCACAGGGGCACGCCCTTATAGCATGGAGGATGGAGCTGGAGACGCACAGACACATGAGCAGTAGCGCACAAGGTTGGATGTCGCCCCTCTGGCAGTCCAGGGTCCTAGTGCCAGACAGATACACAGTGTAGGGCGCTCTTTCCTAACACCATCTACACAATGAATCAGTATTAAAACACTGAGAGCAGATGTGGCCAGACCTCATTGTCTGGCCATACCCCCCTGTGGCAGTGGGTCTCACCAGATATCTCGGTAGCCCCAACGTTGTATTGTAGCAGCGTGATCCTACAGGAGTTAAAAAGTTATCCGAGTTTAAAAAAAACAAGAGAGATGCATTGGTTTAATGCACCATCTGACAGATAGCCGCCATCCTATAGACAGAGGGAACCAAGTCATATTAGATCAGCTTCAGCAGCTGAAGCCATTTCCCCCAGGCAGAAACATACCGCAGGAGAGAGTAATTTCATGGTGCTTAGTTTAACACTTCTATGTGTGGGGGGTATAATGACTTTAATTGTTTCTGTATCTATAGCAGTGATTTTCAACCTTTTTTTACTCGCGGCACACCGAACAAAATTTTAAAATTGCCAAGGCACACCATTAGTTCCCCACAGGAAAAAAACCAAAAACCACACATTGGCCCTCACAGTAAAATAAATAAATAAATAAATACACACATACATTGTTTTTTCTGTGTAGGCCAATCACACTGCTTTCTACATAAATCATGTTGCTCCCTACATAAATCAATCACATTGCTCCCTACATAAATCATGTTGCTCACACATAAATCAATCACATTGCTCCCCACATAAATCCTATTTCTCCCCACATGAATTATTCACATTGTTCCCCCCATAAATCCTTATTCTCCCCTTCATAAATCCTATTGTTCCCCACAGGAGAAATAAAATAACAAATATTAGCCCCTATCGGTCAGTTGTCCTCCTCCTTGTCCCTCAGTGGCGGGGGTTGTTCATAGTGGAGTGCTGCGAATACTGAGCAGGGTACGGTCAGGCAGGTGTGGATGTGGGTGGGCAAGGAAAGCTGTGTATGGAGGCAGGAACTGGAAGATGTGTATGCAGGCGGGTGGGCTGGCTGGGTGGTAAGACGCGGCAGTTGTGACCTATGATATCACACCGCCGTGTCTTCAAGTCATAGGTCACGGCCGGAGCATGACTGGGGCCTAAGAAGAGCCCGGGCCAACAGTTCACTCTGAAGGTGCAGGAAGCGGCTCTGGCTCCGCAGCACACCTTGCAACTGGTCGCGGCACACTAGTGTGCCACGGCACACTGGTTAAAAAAAAGCCTGATCTATCGGATTGTGTGACTATGGCTCAGATGATGCAGCGCCCTCTGCTGGAGGAAAATTACTCCGTTGTACAAACTTTTGTGGCCTTTAGGAAAATATTGAGGATTACATGTACCAAACAAGTTAGATGACCCATCTGCTCCTAGCCTCAGAGTGATCAAATTGTGTCAAGTGGCACAAAACTCTGCAGTGTCCGGGAGACAGAATTACAAATCACATGAGATACAATCGCACATAAATAGAGAACAGAGGCGCAACTAGGGTTTTCGGAGTCCAGGGCAAGATGGAAAATGGTGCCCCCCAAAAAAAACAACAACAACACCACACACCAATAAGGAAATGAGCGTGGCCACACCCCAGAAGGGGTGTGGCCTCGCACCAGAAGGGGTGTAGCCACTGAAAATGGCCCACAGTGCCAGTTACATTGCCCCACAGCGCCAGTTACATGCCCCACAGTGCCAGTTACAATGCCCCACAGTGCCAGTAACATGCCCCACAGTGCCAGTTACATTGCCCCACAGTGCCAGTTACATGCCCCACAGTGCCAGTTACATTGCCCCACAGTACCAGTTACATTGTCCCACAGTGCCAGTTACATTGCCCCCCAGTGCCAGTTACATTGTCCCACAGTGCCAGTTACATTGCCCCCCAGTGCCAGTTACATTGCCCACCAGTGCCAGATACATGCCTCACAGTGCCAGATACATTGCCCCACAGTGCCAGTTACATTGCCCCACAGTGCCAGTTACATGCCCCACAGTGCCAGATACATGCCCCACAGTGCCAGTTACATTGCCCCACAGTGCCAGTTACATTGTCCCACAGTGCCAGTTACATTGCCCCCCAGTGCCAGTTACATTGCCCACCGGTGCCAGATACATACCTCACAGTGCCAGATACATTGCCCCACAGTGCCAGTTACATTGCCCCACAGTGCCAGTTACATGCCCCACAGTGCCAGATACATGCCCCACAGTGCCAGTTACATTGCCCCACAGTGCCAGTTACATGCCCCACAGTGCCAGATACATGCCCCACAGTGCCAGTTACAAGACTCTCCTCCCCCCCCCCCTGTCAGTCACTCACCGCTGCGGCGCTTCCCTCTGCTATGTGAGGGGAGGAGAGCGCAGCGCCTCTCCTGCCCCTCACCGCTCCAGGTCTCCGGCGGCGGCTATGTGGCACCGGTTTGCTAGCCAATCAGAGCTCGCGGACCGGCAGCCAATCAGGAGCCGGTCCGCAAGCTCTGATTGGCTAACGCCGCCGGAGACCGGACACACGCAGCGCTGCTGGCAGCGGCGGTGAGGGGAGGGATAGACGCAGCGCTCTCCTTCCCTCACATTTCGGCGTGACGGGGCGAGTGGGGCATGATGCCCTGGCCGCCGGCGGCGCCCCCCTCTACCGGGCCTGCCAAGGCGCCCAGGGCACGTGCCCCACTCGCCCTACCCAAGTTACGCCTCTGATAGGAAACTAGTACAGACGCGGCTGGAAAAGGAGGTGCAGACAGAAGGAAGAAAGGGACCTGTTCCCGATAGTGAATCTGACATTCATTTTAGCGGAATGTTGAACGCCAACAAGGTCATAGGAGGTCACTGTAGTTTGCCCAACGTTTCTACTTTCAGTAATCACACAGTAAAGAGAGATCAGGGGCGGTTCAAGAGAGGAGGGGGCACATGTGTAATCTCTGTGCAGCACCACTTTTCTCACTGGTACAATGCACTAAGTGCTAGGGATGGGAATCGGAGGGTTATCCATCGATGGTTACCATTGATAGATAACCTCGATGGTGGGAAACCATCTGTACAGGAACCATCAATAGTTTCACCCATCGATGGTCATCCCCTACACAGTATTGAGTGAGCCACGGGTCAATCAGGACCTGGGGGCATGGCTTCACAGGTGTCGGGGCGGAGCTATTCTCCATATTCCAGCAACTAGTTTAAAAACTATATATATATATATAAATTTGGTCATGCCATGCCATTGATGGAGGGCAACTATCTGGTTCTCCCCCATTGACGGCAAAAGTATTCTGCATCGGCCCAAAACCATCAATGGTTGACAGCCATCCCTACTAAGTGCCAGAGTGTACTGTGCACGCAAGGGACTGTGGGAAAATTTCGCCTGCGCCAATTTGCCAGCATATGTGCTCTTAAAGTTTGTCACACCGAGGATGATTTGTGCTAATGCCCATACTATGGGGCCACTTAGAGAAGCGGGTGACGGGTGTCGGCAAGTCATCTACAGTACTGTAAGTCCCTTAGAGATGCGATACATTTTAGGAGGAGAATCTTTGGTCCCATGGCCTTGGCCCAAGCTTAGATTGAAAACTGATGATGATGACGGTTGCATTTTTGGGTAAGAGGTATCTACAGTGTATACTGCACTGCATGTAGCTGACGGCTCGCAGTGTGTCACATTTCCGTGTGTACACAAAGTTCATATTTTGGGCGGGATGTACTATGGCACATGTTCAGAATGATGCGTGCGCAGCAGGGGATACTTGGTTGGATCCGATGGCTTCTACAGATGATGTTCCCTACCGGGTACAAGCTCCAGGATGTATAATATTCCGGAGCTTGTACCAGTCTACTGTAATAATAAAAAAAAGTAAAATAAAGAATAAAGAAATAAAAAAAAATAAAAAACATACACAACCCAAATTACTTGTCAACTATCAATCTACAGTATGTACAATCAAGGAAATCAAGTCTTCATCCTCTGTTCCCATCAGATATAATCCAAAAAGAATGTTGATTGAAGTACTTGATCCTCTATTCCGCTGAAGTCCAATCGGAAAAAAAAAAGTTAAATAATAATAATAAAATAAAAACTTCTTTACTTTTTCCTTGATCTGTTGTACAGCGCAGAAATACTGTAGGAATAAATTGTCAGTTGAAATAGTCATTGGAAAATATAAAATGAAACATAAAACACAGACTTTGGGCCTTATTCAGCATGGGTCGGAAATGCGTTGCGTTCGCATTCTCCCGGCTCATGCTGTAATGCGGCGGCAATGCTCGTGCGCGGGCTGGCATATTGCGGTCACATCCTGGAAGGATATAACCGTAACATGATTGATAGCGGTGGGCGGGCGTCAGCTCGGCGCTGGGGGGGGGGCATTCTGCCAAAAATGCAGGGGCGCTCGAAGCATTATTGGGGTGGCTGCATAATTTCACACGCAGCCGATCTGAAACGGCCACAGTGCGGAGTCGGTGGGCATCCACAATTCAGCGATGCAATCGCGCATCGCTGGCGTGCATTTGCATGCTGGGCGGCCTTGCCCTGTGCTGGGTGGACACCAGCATGCGATCGCGGGGCGGGAGGGGGCATGCCAACGGCATTAGAACACCGTTGGCGTGGCGCGGTCCGGTCAATGGAGGCAAGTCCGGACCGTTGGGGAGACAGGCTGTGATGGCTGCGTGATGTCACATGCACCTGCTGTGACCCGGGAAGCGGCGCTAAGGGCTACTGGGAGCTGTAGTTTATTTAGTGCGTCTACTTCCCTGTAATCCGGCACATTGGGACACCGGCGCTACCAATAGTGATTGGCTGGCAGAACTGAGTGACTGGCTGAATCAATGTAAATGGTGACAGTGCTGTGCCGTGTCAGTGACACTGCACACCCACTGCACTGCACAGCACTGTCACCTTTTACAGCATCCAGACATTACCCTCCACGATATCACCCACTCTATCCGTTACATTAGCCATCTCGGGGCTTCCAGGCCGGCAGCCCAGGTGCTGTGTTGCAGAGTCAGGGCCTCTGGGGATCTGGGCGCGGCTGTGGCGGGGAGGCACTTCTGTGACATCACACGCAGAGGAGGCTCCGGGGCTCAGAGAGTATGCGGCGCAGGGAGGGCTTTGAAAGCCTTCCGCTGTGCCGCTTTCATACACATTTATGCCGGTGGCCGCAGCATCTTTTGTTCTACCTGCGCCGCGACTAGGGAGTGGGGATTGTTGATGCCGGAGGGGGCAGGCGGACTGGCAGCAGGATATAGGACGCTGCAGTAAAAGGATTTTTCTGCTGCGGGGTACACTGGGCTCCACAAGGAATGGACAATGGGGTGAAGAGTAGGATCTTGATCCGAGGCACCAACAGGCTCAAAGCTTTGACTGTTCACAGAATGCATAGCGCCGCCTCCTATATCACCCCGCCTCCCTGCACAGGATCTCAGTTTTGTAGTTGGTGCTGCAGTAGCAGGCACTTAACATAGGGGCTGCTCCAGGCAGCCCTAAGAAGAGCTTTTTTTCTGAGGAAAAAAGTGAAGACTTCAAGGGCAGCAGCAGTGTTACATGTCAGTGGACATTCACAGCTGCAGCTCCGTCTCTCCCCAGCGGCGCTGTACACTCCCGAGCCCTGGTTGCCGGGTAACTAAAGCCGGAGGCTCCAGTTTTCTTCTTGTCAGGCACACACGACGGGGGCTCTCCGGGATCACATGGCCGCGCTTCGGGAGGTGGTAAGTGGGTCCCGCTTGCGGGACCCGGTCTTTATCGCGATCCGGCGCGGTCAGCGGGAGGCGGGCCGCGCACGCTGGCGGTGGACACTGTGGCAGTACAGGCGATCCCACTAGATCACCAGGGCATGGGACAGGTCAGGTTTTCTCTATAAACCGTTTTATTAGAGCCCACAGTGCCCGGTGGTTTTGCCAGCAGGGGGATAGAGCTTGGACCTGAAGCCCCTCCCCCAGCCCCAGGGCGCCATTTTCTGCAAATGTTTTCGCCCTGGAGCTGCATATCTGTTTCTCCCTCACTCCCTGGCAGTGTCTGCGGCGCCATTATCCCTCAGCTCACTGTGAATGCTTGGGCAAATCCTCCTATGTAAAGCCGCCTGGTTGCCAGTGCTGTGACTTTACAAGACACTTAAGTATTCTACCTGCCTTTTTAGTCAGTGTTAGTTAAGAAAGAGTGCATTTAGTCAGGGTTTCCTAGTACAATTACCCTGTGATATACATCCAGTTCTTACTGTGTACTGTTATATCTATTGTTATATAGCTGTATAAGCTAGTCCAGTGCAGTATTATTGTTAGTAATAACCTCTGCATTGTACAAACTGTGACTATTTGTGTGTGCATTTGATAGCTGAGTGGTGTCCATTTCGTGTCTTTCACTCAACCTGCTATCCCTATATTCTATAACCTGAGGGGGCTTGGTGAGTCAGGTTTTATCTGATATAGGATTTTCACAAAGATATACTGTATTACGTATTTGTCTCTGTGATTTAGTCACCATATCTCTCCTTTATCTCTGCTGGTGCTGACTACACTGCGCAGGGGTTTGGGCTAGAGGTATTGTGCTGCTGACAAATTGTACTGTGTTACCTGATACTGCAAGTTATATCATGTCTGCTTCTGAGGGTAACGGTTCTGGGGCTGAACACACTGTTGGTGTTGCTGAAGCCGCAGATACCTATGAGGAGAATATAGCAGCTTTGGGCTCTGGTTCTGGGGGCTCCTTGCCCCCCAGTGGGACGGTGGAAACGGGACAAATAATGACCCACCGTGGGCCGCTTTTTCCATGCTTCTGCATACGCTAGTTCATAAACTAACACCCCCTATGGGACCCCCAATGCCGGTACAACCGTTTGTGGTCCCTGCAGCTAACCCGCCGTGGGCGGACGATTTATCTGCTCAATTAAAGAAGTTGAACCAGTCCCTGACTACTAAAAAGTCTGACCGTCGCTCGCCTATGCCCAAGGGGTCCACTAAGCGAGCGCTTGTCTCCTAACAATCCACCGCTGTCACTGACACCTCGTCGGATGAAGACGGCACTTACACTGACCCCACAGGTTCTGACTCAGATATGGCTGATGGGGAGGGTAGTTCACATGTAGCTGTTCCAGATCTTTTGGAGGCTATTAAGTTAATTTTACAGATTACGGATGATCCCGAGCCATCCGTTCCTCCTAAGAAACCAGATAGGTTCAAGCGTCAGAAGGTGATTAAACAAGTTTTACCTCACTCTGACCACCTAATTGATATACGTCAGGAACCCTGGGAAAACCCGGGTACGAAGTTTGTGCCTCAAAAGAAGATGCTGGCTCGCTATCCCCTCGCGCCGGAGCTCTCTAAGAATTGGGAAACGCCTCCTCCAGTGGACTCACATGTGGCTAGGATGGTGGTTTCCTCAGCTCTACCGGTCACCACCGTCACGTCTCTAAAAGAGCCTACGGATAAATGTGTGGAGGGTTGTCTTAAAGCGATTTACACCCTCACGGGTGCTGCACAAAGGCCCACTATTGCAGCTACTTGGGCTGCAGAGGCCATTGAAGCATGGGCCTTGGACTTAGATGCTGAAATCTCCTCTGACCATGCTAGACAATGCTTGTCTTATATTGTCACAGCTTCTCGTTATATTAAAGAGGCGGCTTCTGATGCCGGTATCCTGGCAGCCAAGGCCTCTACTACGTCAGTCCTGGCTCGCCGGATATTGTGGCTGAGATCCTGGTCTGTGGATCTGGACTCTAGAAAAACCCTGGAGGTACTCCCTTTTAAGGGAGATATTCTGTTTGGGGAGGACTTGAATAAGATAGTGGCTGACTTGGCTACTGCCAAAACTGCCTGTCTGCCAAGTACTGCTCCTTCGGTGTCGAAGGCGAAAGGTACTTCTTTTCGCCCCTTTCGTCCTTCAGGTAAAGCAAAAGGTCAGGCGTACAACAAGCAGGCCCGCACTTCCAAACCTGGTAAGTTTAAGCCCAAAAGAGCCTGGGCGGCCCGTCAGCCAGCTTCCAAGACAGATAAGCCTGCCGCATGATGGGGCGGGCCTCCCCCTGGGGGATCCCAGGGTGGGGGGCCGGCTTCTAGGGTATACCCAGGAATGGTTTAAGACCACTTCAGATGCCTGGGTACGGGAAGTCGTCACTCGAGGTTACGCCATAGCCTTCAAAAACCAACCCCCTCATCGATTTTGCCGAACAGATGTCCCGTTGGACCAGACAAAGACAAACACTCTACATTTGGTGGTACAGACCCTCCTGGATACAGGAGTCGTAGTACAGGTGCCTCTTGCGCAGAGGGGCCGGGTGTACTAATCTCCGCTGTTTCTAGTCCCAAAACCGAATGGGTCCTCCCAGCCCATTCTCAACCTCAAGGCATTGAACAGGTTTGTGAAGATTTCCAAGTTCCGTATGGAAACCCTCCGCTCTATAGTTCTGGCCTTGGAACCTGGGGACTACTTGGTCTCCCTGGACATACAGGATGCTTACCTGCATATTCCTATAGCAGAGTCGCATCAGCAATACCTCAGGTTTGCGATTGGCAAACTCCATTACCAGTTTCGGGCATTACCTTTTGGTTTAACTACGGCTCCGCGAGTCTTCACCAAAGTCATGGCGGTGATGACGGTGGTACTCCGCCGTCAAGGGGTCAGGATACTGCCGTATTTGGACGACTTGTTAATCCTGGCAAATTCCCCAGAACTTCTCCTGCGTCATCTAGATGTGACGGTCCGGTTTCTGCAAGCCCACGGGTGGCTCATCAACTAGAAGAAGTCATCCCTGATCCCTGCTCAGAGCATGGTGCATCTGGGAGCACTATTGGACACTCACAACCAGCGGTTGTTTCTGTCTCAGGAGAAAGTCTTGAAAATTCAGGACAGGATTCGTTGCTTCCTATCTCGTCCGCAAGTGTCGATACATTCGGCAATGCAGGTGCTAGGCCTCATGGTGTTAGCATTCGACATGGTGGAGTACGCTCAATTTCACCCTCGCCCTCTCCAGAGGCTGATTCTAGCCAAATGGGATGGCCTGCCTCACCGGATCCGGTCTCAAATGATCTCATTGACTCCGGAGGTCCGTCTGTCGCTGCACTGGTGGCTCCGGGACCAACAACTGTGCAGGGGCCGTCCGTTCTGGATATCCAACTGGGTCCTGTTGACGACAGATGCCAGTCTAAGAGGTTGGGGGGCGGTGCTGGAGCAACACTCCCTTCAGGGGCGGTGGACCAAGGAGGAGTCCCTCCTCTCGATCAATATTCTGGAGTTGCGGGCGGTCTTCAATGCCTTGAACCTAGCCCAGCATTTAAATCAGAACCGTCCTGTTCAAGTACAGTCGGACAATGCCACCACAGTGGCTTACATAAATCATCAAGGCGGCACTCGAAGCCGCCTAGCAATGAAGGAAGTCTCACGGTTTCTACAGTGGGCAGAACGCCATCTACTGGCCATATCGGCAATATTCATTCCGGGAGTCCTGAATTGGGAAGCAGACTTTCTCGGTCGTCAGGACGTGCATGCCGGCGAGTGGGCCTCCATCCAGAAGTGTTTCAACTCCTAGTGGAAAGGTGGGGCCTTCCAGACGTAGATCTGATGGCGTCTCGACACAGTCACAAGGTTCCGGTCTCCGGAGCAAGGACAAAGGATCCTCAAGCAGCATTCGTGGATGCGCTGGCGGTACCGTGGAGGTTTCGGCTGCCGTACGTGTTCCCTCCGGTGTCACTCCTGCCCAGGGTAATTCGGAAGTTCAAGCAAGAAAAAGGAATTCTGCTTCTCATAGCTCCAGCGTGGCCCAGACGGCACTGGTTCTCAGACCTGCAAGGCCTATCGTCAGAGCGTCCAATTCTACTTCCACAACGCCCAGACCTCCTCGTTCAGGGCCCCTGTGTCTACCAGGACCTAGCCCGGCTGTCTTTGACGGCGTGGCTCTTGAAGCTTCCGTCTTAAGGGCTAAAGGGTTTTCTGAGGCGGTCATTCAAACTATGTTGCGGGCCCGGAAACCAGCTTCGGCTCGGATTTACTATAGGGTCTGGCATTCTTACTTTGTTTGGTGCGCATCTAACGATTATGACGCTTCCAAGTTTAGTATAGCCAAGTTGCTGGCTTTTCTTCAGCAGGGCCTGGACTTGGGCCTGCGTCTGGCCTCCCTCAAGGTTCAAATATCTGCCTTGTCGGTGTGGTTTCAGAGAAAAATTGCGACCTTACCTGATGTGCATACCTTTACTCAGGGCGTGTTGAGTTTCCAGCCTCCCTATGTCCCGCCTGTGGCTCCTTGGGACTTGTCGGTGGTTTTGGAGGCGTTACAAGAGTCTCCGTTTGAACCTCTTGGTTCAGCTGACCTTAAGTGGCTTTCCCTTAAGGTGGTGTTTCTGCTGGCTATTGCTTCAGCTAGACGTGTGTCGGATTTGGGTGCTTTGTCCTGTAGCTCCCCATATCTGATTTTTCACCGTGACCGGGCGGTTCTTAGGCCGCGTCCCGGCTATCTACCTAAGATATAAACTATTCAAGTGGACATAGAAAAGACACAAGAAGCTTTGTCGATTCATTCAAAACACCCAGACTTTGAAGGGAAGGATCAGAAAGTTAATAAGAAAGTACAGGAATTTGAGAAAACACTTATCTCATTAATACATAAAAAACTTGATCGGGATAGAGAGGATTATAATAGGGATCAGGTACGGACATATAATAAGAGAGAGAGAACCTCCTCATTAAGAAGGTACTCCAAATTTGTATCTCCAAGATATACTAAACGATCTGATGATACAAATAGAGGAGGAATGTATTCACAAAGAGAAATAAGGGAGACATATAGACATCCTAATCGTGGTAATTTTTATTATCCAAATACATTTCAGAGACAACAGTCTTATAGAAAGAGATCACAGAGTAGGGACTCATGGAGAGAAAAGAACTATAGGAACATATACGAGCCATTAAGTAATATAGATGTAACTCCTCCAGGGAGTACCAATCTAAGAGAAGAAAATCAGACTAAACAATCAAAAGTGAATTTTTTAGAGAGGCGACACCATCCATCGGGAGACCCGCAGAACACCTCGTGGGAAAACCCAAAGGTTATGCTTACCCCAAAGAGAAGACGAGAAGAAGGGTCAGAGGGTGTAGGGGAGGAGTCAAGAATGCCCACAAAAAGTGTAAGAAGATTTTAGACAATAAAAGTGTCTTCAATCTTTCTAAGAAAATTCTTACACCAGCTGAGGTCTCTTTTACAAAAGGGCTTGAAATTTGCCCCTGAAGATAGACCTAATCTCTTTACACTTTTTGTGGACCTCAACCGATTCGTACATACTTTAAGTAGAAAAAGGTACTTTATTAAGAAATCTCTACATAAACAAGGAACAATAGGGTTGCCCATTTGTTTGGATAAACAGGATGATGATTCCTTAAGGATTCTAGAATCACTTTTGAGTGAAAGTGGGGGGACGGAGATTGCTATGAGTAATTATGAAATAAAAAAGATCTATGACCTCAATAAAACAGATTCTAAGAAATTTAAACTACCTTCTGAATTCTATCCACTCCAACATAGGGGCCCTTACATTGAGGGTTTTTACACTACTACCATGAGAGAATTTAGAGACTTGTGCACCAAACAGGATAACATGGCCCTGAAGGACAATCTGTCAGGGTCAGAGAGTGGCACTCAAAAAACTTATAAATGATAAGGAGATTATTATCAAACAGGCCGACAAAGGCGGAGGTCTAGTTATTCAGGACCTTGAAGACTATCTCTCTGAAGCTTCTAGACAACTTAATGATATAACCTTTTATAAGAAAATCTTGAGAGATCCTACAGGTCTATGTCAGAATGAATTGTAGTCCCTTTTAGAAATAGCACTAGATGAGGGTATTATAGATAAAGAAACATTCCTATTCCTAATGGTTAAGTATCCAGTTATATCCATCTACTACCACCTACCTAAGGTGCATAAGTCTCTAATCTCCCCACCTGGACGCCCCATAATTTCTGGGGTGGGATCTCTGACATCAAATCTATCCGCCTTTATTGATGCACATTTGCAAAAATATGTTCAGGCCCTTCCCTCATATATTAAGGATACCACACAGTTTTTACATAGATTAGACGGCATGGCTTGGAGGGACTCATATGTACTACTAACATACGATGTTGAGTCTCTATATACTAATATAGCTCATGAGTTAGGCCTCCTTGCAGTCAATCACTATCTTTATTGTGACACAGAGGTGGATGTTTCTTTTCGCACTTTTATTTTATCAGCAATTAGATTTATTTTGGAGCACAATTATTTTTCTTTTGACTCACAGTTTTATTTACAAATAAGGGGCACTGCCATGGGGACCAGGTTCGCACTAAGTTTTGCCAACCTCTTTCTGGGTTGGTTCGAAGAGCACCAGATTTGGGGTGGCGACCTTGGTGCGGGCCTGGTCCTCTATGGAAGATACATAGATGATTTATTTTTTGTTTGGGATGAGGAATTTTTACCGGTTTCACATCTTACTCACCTTCTTAACTCTAACACATTAGGCCTTAAATTTACTAGTAATTCCAGTAAAGAGTCTATCAATTTTCTTGATATAACAGTCACTATTCAGGATAAACAGATTATTACTTCCACATTTATTAAAGATGTGGATTGTAATAATTATCTACACTTTGGAAGTAGTCACTACAAGCCATGGAAATTAAATATACCTAAGGGACAGTTTCAACGGCTACGTCGGAACTGTTCCACAGAAGAGATCTTTGAGAATCAAGCAGAAATCATGTATGCTGCATTTATTAGACAAGGATATCCTGTACACAACTTAGATAAAGCCCTTAGAGAAACTCGACTGAAATCAAGGACTTCATTGATTCATCCTGAAAGGAATATAGTTGGTTCTGAATCATATACTACTAAAAATGAGGACAAGTCAATATCTTTTGTCACCCAATATAATATAGCTGCAAGAGACATCAAGAGGATAATTACTAGGAATTCAGACATTCTAAAATCGGACAAACTTCTAAAAACATCATTGACTAGTAGGAATTTGGTTGTTTTTAGAAAGGCGAACACCCTCAAACAGAAACTAGCCCCCAGTTTGTTTACTAGAAAAATAAAAGATGTTGGAGAAAGTATGTTCACATTACCTCCAAAACCTAATGGTTTTTTAAGTGTGGAAAGGATAGATGTACGACCTGCCTTTTTGTTGAAAATAAGTGTACAAGCTTTAGGTCCTTTAGTAGATCAGAATTGTTTGAGATAAAGGGTTTTATGAACTGTAGGACCAATTTTGTTATTTATGTCATCCAATGCAAATGTGGACTACAGTATGTGGGTCGGACGATACGTCCACTCCATGAAAGGTTTATGGAACACAGGAGAAATATTTTGAAAAATATTAAAACCCATAGTCTATCTAACCATGTTTCTATCTGTCAAAAGGGAAATCTAAGTGGCCTCACTATTAGAGCTATAGAACACATTCAGTCAATGAAGAGAGGCGGTGATAGATACAGAAGGCTTTGCGTGCGCGAAGGCTTTGCGTGCGCGAAGCCTTCTGGATATTCCAACTACATACCTTGAGCCCACATGGTCTTAATGACACTGTGGAGCTCAATGCTATCTGATGGGTGTTTGACGGACTCTCCAGCGAATCTAGATCCCTTCGGTGACAGAGGAACGAACACCCCTGTTCCCTGGGGGTCCTTATCCGGCTGTCACCGACGAGAACATCTATGTGCCACTTTTCTCAAATTTCTTTTGGGGGAGTGTGGTGGGTGGGTTGGTCACTATCAATTACAGGCTTGATGAGTTTAAATATATCTCTCTTTTCTGTTCTTGGGTGATCCACCCACCCACCAATTTTCAGTCTAATATAGATTATTTATATGATTAATATATATCCACTTTGGTTAAAATAGATAAGTACTTAGTCTTCGTTCGAGTTCCCTGGTGTCCCTAGTCTCTGTTCCATAGGTTCAGGCTCTGCTGTCGTTGATTTGAACCTTTACTGTTACCTTCCTCACAATATCGGGGAGGTATTGGTGGGTGGTCTGGTTACCTTTAACTACAGGCGTGATAAGTTTAAATGTATCTCCCTCATCTGGTTGTGGTGGATCTACCCACTTACCATCTTCTGACTAATGTTGAGTATTGATTATGTATATGATGGATATATGTTTTTGGTAAATTAGCAGGGGACTTAGTTCCCTTATTAGTCTCCATATGTCTGGAATCTCTCTCTCTCTCTCTCTTTTTTAGATATATTGCTCTCTACCCTTCTCTTCCGTTAGTACATTATTATTACTATTATTATTATCTTTATTTGTATATTTTTATGTATCTATATATCTTTATACATATCGTCTGTATGTTTTATTTTACTTCTAATTTTATTTTTATATTTATCTTCATTTTTATTTTTGTTTTATTTCCCATGCCTGCGGACGTGTATTGCTGTCTCCACATTATATAGAATAATATCAAAAGGATGAAGTAAATCAGATGTACATGTTTGTTTGTATATATATATATATATATATATATATATATATATATATATATAAAACAAAAAAACAAAGACCAGTGGTGAAAAACAATAATAACCAATAGTTTTTGTACAAAAGATTTATTTATTCATTTATTTATTTCTCTTTTTATTTATTAATTCTGCCTCTCGGTTTTTCATTATAATAAACAGGTGTAATTAATGGCTTTTGCTATGATTATTAGTATGTATTATTTTGTATGCAAATGGGATTAATAGTGTTCTGCTTTATACACACCCTTCTAAGCTAGATAGGTGGATCCTCAGGTGATTGCACTAATTAGCTCCCGGTCTCTATAAGAACTGAGACTGGAAGGGAATGGCTATTTTTTTTCCCCTCTGAAGAAACGACCAGTGCCTTTGGTTGAGAAACGCGTTAGGGTATAGGCTGTGGGATTCCTGCCTTCTTCACGGACACTTTAATCTACGGCTCTGCATTGCATTGCACCGCTCTTTTTCACTTTGGAGCCACCGGCAGTGGTCTTCCTTGAAAACGGGAACCGTGGCTAACAAACAATCCACCCATAAGTGAACGGTGAAACCAGCCAGCGCAAGGAGGTTCCCAGCGCCGCCGGTCTGAACCGTCCTGGAAGCGGTAAGCCGTAGCCACTTCAAACATCTCCTTCACTGCTACTTGCAGAGAGCGCATGACGGAGCCGCTACAGTTTATAAATTAACATTTTTTAAGTCATAATCAGCAGTGCACTTGCTACTAAAAGATCTGAAAACCTCCCATACTTTAATGAATTGCTAATTTGTATCAAGGAGTGAAGTTTGCTAGTAATTGCCATTTGAGCTGTTCTGTGGAATACGGAGTTAATATCTCTGATGGAAAAATACCGGCTATAACCTTTATATATTATCGGATGCATTTCACTGCTGTGCCATAAGAACTTTGTGTCCAGTTATTTGGAATTGTTTGTGAACTTCATTTTGGAGGATCCCTTTTATCTATTTTAGGTTTTCAATGTATGTACATATGTGCAATATAACTTGTGATTGTTATTAATTTAAACACTCATTTTATATGGGTTTCGTAATTAAATTTTAAATTATTAAGTCTGTTGCGCTCTCTATTTGTTCTTTTTTTCATTGTCTATACAGGGTCGCTAATACTCTGGTTCTTGAGAGCAGTAAACAGCATATCAGCACAGGTTCAATTAGGGCGCCTTATTTTTGGTGGATATCTACCTAAGGTGGTTTCTTCGTTCCACCTTAACCAGGAGATTGTAGTTCCGGCACTTGTTTCTCCTGATCTGTCTCCCAAAGAGCGGTCTTTGGATGTGGTATGGGCTCTCCGTATCTATGTGAAGAGAACTGCTCCTATTGGGAAATCTGATTCTCTTTTTGTTGTGTTTGGGTTTCACAAACGGGGCTGGCCTGCTCACAAGCAAACTCTGGCCAGATGGATTAGAATGGTGATTGCACATGCTTATGTGAGGGCTGGTCTGTCAGCTCCTGCTCACATTAGGGCCCATTCTACTCGGTCTGTTGGACCTTCTTGGGGGGCCCAACGTGGTGCGACCCTTGAACAATTGTGCAAGGCGGCTACGTGGTCCTCTGTGAACACGTTCATAAGGTTCTATGCCTTCGATACTGCCACTTCCCAGGATGCTTCCTTTGGACGCCAGGTTCTTGTGCCCACTACAGTGCGTCCCCTCCCATAAGGAACTGCTTTAGAACATCCCCATTGTCCATTCCTTGTGGAGCCCAGTGTACCCCGCAGCAGAAAACGAGTTTTATGGTAAGAACTTACCTTTGTTAAAACTCTTTCTGCGAGGTACACTGGACTCCACAAGGCGCCCACCCTGACGCACTTAGCTTCTTTGGGTTGGTATGGCATTAGCCGCTGACACGTCTCCTGTCGTGAGAATGCGGTGTTGTGGCTACTAACCATTGTTGTCTCTTTTCCTGCTACTGCATTGGACTGGTTAACTAAAAACTGAGATCCTGTGCAGGGAGGCGGGGTGATATAGGAGGCGGCGCTATGCATTCTGGGAACAGCCAAAGCAAGCTTTGAGCCTGTTGGTGCCTCGGATCAAGATCCTACTCTACACCCCATTGTCCATTCCTTGTGGAGCCCAGTGTACCTCGCAGAAAGAGTTTTAACAAAACTCGTTTTTTTCCCTATATACAGCGCAGAGACTTGCTGCAGATAATAATAATAATTTTATTTATATAGCGCTCTTTCTCCAATAGGACTCAAGGCGCTTAACAGATACATAGCATAATATAGTACAGAAAATAATGAAGTACAGAAAAGCTTTTCATAGAATACAGAAGCATGTAGATACTAAAGGGACAATTATGGAAATGCTTGAATAAACAGGAAAGTCTTGAGTCTACTTTTGAAGGATTCTATAGTTGGGGCCTCTCGCACTGTGCGGGGAAGTGAGTTTCATAGAGTCGGAGCCGCATGACTAAAAGCTCGACCCCCAGCTGAATTACGAGAGATTCTAGGTACTGCTAAAAGTCCTTCATCTACAGATCGCAGTAATCGAGTGGGGCAGTATGGGGTCAGAAGCTGCTTCAGGTACTTGGGTCCCTGGTCATGTAGTGCTATGAAACTCAGTAAGCCGTGGTAAAACCTCCAGCTGCACCTTTCTTGCAGGTACAGGACCTTTTTTTTATGGTCTGTACCGATTTTTAGCTCTCCAAACTTCCATTGAAAGTATAGGAAAAGAGGCGTGGCCACAACATTTTGCCTGTGGCCACGCCCCTTTTTTTTTTTTTTTTTTTTTTTTTTTTTTTTTTTAGCGATTTTTATGTGTAAAGTGTTGGAGGGTGTGTTGCTGCAGATGCAGTGGGCCTATTTTGGGGTGTGGACCTGGAGCTGCAACTCCATCAGCCCCATTGTTAATCCTGCTCTGGGAACACACAACAGCCAAAGGGCTGAGCCTCCCATTTGATGTAACCTGTGTTGGAGGGCGTTTCTGGTCCAATCAGCTGTGGACTGGGTTTGACAGACCTGCTGCTAACCCAATGAGAGCTCCTAGCCACGCCCAGCATTGTACACACAGGCACAGAGTCACAGATCTGGGCTATTTATATATATATATATATATATATATGTGTATATAAAAAAAAATTTTTTTGCAGGCACTAAAATAAGATACAAAGATTTTAAAGGCAATAATGAGCCCTAAAAAGAAATAAAACGTCCAAGTCTGTGATGTAATTAATGACATAATTAATTCTGTCATCTGTCTTGTGATTTTATACATTATTTCATCATAGAAATGGTGTAAGTGGGTCACGTAACGCTGCGGCTCTGAGGTGTCGGTTATTTTTAGTTTTGTGCAGAACTTAAACTGTGCCTTAAGCTACTTTTTCCCAATTAATTTGTATCATCATCCATCTATCTCCCTGCCTACCTCCGTGGCTGGCTCTTTCTATTTCTTTCTTTTGGTTCTCAAATTAGAGCAAACCAGAAATAAATAAACAAGATATAATGAATGGGTTGTTAGAACCGATTCTCATACAGAATCCCATATGATTAGATTCATGTGTATAGTCAGTATATGTGTATTAGAGTAATATTATTAGTACAGTATAATAGTGAATGGAACTTTCTTTACATGCCATCAGGGCCGGATCTAGGGGGGGGCGAAGGGGGCGACCGCCCCCCTAACACAGTCATAGCCACGCCCACTTATGAGCAGAAGAGAGCTCTCCGGGGAGAGCATGAGGCAGAACGATGTGCTGCAGCTTATACCACAGCAGCACAGAGGAGCCAGGAGAGCAAGGGTTACAGAGCATTTGCCCCTCACTTGCTGGTGTGTGGGTACTGGGGCTAATAAATACAATTACCCCATAGCACAGTCACATGTACATAGAACAATCACAAAGCTCTATCTCAGTCTCACTCAAAAAGTTCAGTCAGAATTGAGAGAGGAGGAGTTAGGATTGCAGATGGGAGGAGTTGGGACTGTAGAGGGAGGAATCAAGATTAAACAGTAAACCGCCCCCCCTAAAGAAAAGACTAGATCCGTCCCTGCATGCCATATACATAACTTAGAAGACGGTTAATATTTGTTTAGTCTGCTGAATATTAGAGATGTGCGGCGGGCACTTTTCGTGTTTTAGTTTTGGATCTGGATCCTCGCTCGTGTTTTGGATCTGGATAGGTTTTGCCAAAACCACCCTTTCGGGTTTTGGTTTTGGATCTGGATGATTTTTGAAAAACAACATAAAAACAGCTAAAATCACAGAATTTGAGGGTAATTTTGATCCTATGGTATTATTAACCTCAATAACATTCATTTACACTCATTTCCAATCTATTCTGAACACCTCACAATATTGTTTTTAAGCCAAAAAGTTGCACCAAGGTCACTGGATGACTAAGCTAATCGCCCCAAGTGGGCGGCACAAACACCTGGCCCATCTAGGAGTGGCACGGCAGTGTCAGACAGGATGGCATTTTTAAAAACTAGGGCCCTCATTCCGAGTTGTTCGCTCGCTAGCTGCTTTTAGCAGCATTGCACACGCTAAGCCGCCGCCTACTGGGAGTGAATCTTAGCATAGCAGAATTGCGAACGAAAGATGAGCAGAATTGCGAATAGACACTTCTTAGCAGTTTCTGCGTAGCTTGAGAATTACTCATACACTGCGATCAGTTCAGTCAGTTTCGTTCCTGGTTTGACGTCACACACACACCCAGCGTTCGCCCAGACACTCCCCCGTTTCTTCAGACACTTCCGCGTTTTTACCAGAAACGCCAGCGTTTTCTTCGCACACTCCCATAAAACGGCCAGTTTCCGCCCAGAAACACCCACTTCCTGTCAATCACACTACGATCACCAGAACGATGAAAAAACTTCGTTAGGCCGTGAGTAAAAGAACAAACTTTTGTGCTAATTTACTTGGCGCAGGCGCACTGCGAACATTGCGCATGCGCAGTTTGCGACTAATCGCTCCGTTGCGAAAAAATCTAACGAGCGAACAACTCGGAATGAGGGCTTAGGCCTCAAAGAGCACATAATGCAAAGAAGAAACAGAGGTGCAAGATGGAATTGTCCTTGGGCCCTCCCACCCACCCTTATGTTGTATAAACAGGACATGCACACTTTAACCAACCAATCATTTCAGCGACAGGGTCTGCCACACGACTGTGGCTGAAATGACTGGTTTGTTTGGGCCCCCACCAAAAAAGAAGCAATTAATCTCTCCTTGAACAAACTGTCTCTACAGTGGCAAGATGTCATCCTCATCCTCAGATTCCCCCCCCCCCCCCCTTCAGTGTTTACATCCTCATCCTCACAGAGAAATAATATTCAAACAAACAAAACCACATCATTTAGGTGTCAGTGGACTGCTTACGCTATTACCCAAAGTTTCTGAACTTGACAGTGACTTTTGATGAGTGCGCTGCAGGTGACGTATAAGGGAGGATGTTCCTGGGTGGTAAACGTCCTTACCCCTACTTATTATGGGTTGACAAAGGCAACAGATGGCTTGACACCTGTTGTCCGGATTTGTGGAGAAATAATTCCACACCGAAGAGGTGATTTTTTTTGTATTTTGCCCAGGCATGTCAATGGGCTTCTTTATCCCACGGACAACAACTGTCTCCCCCGGTGCCTGATTTAAACAAACCACCTCACTATCAGAATCTTCATCGTCAACTTCCTCCTCAGCGCCAGCAACACCCATATCCTCCTCATCCTGGTGTACTTCAACACTGACATCTTCAATCTGACTATCAGGAACTGGACTGTGGGTGCTCCTTCCAGCACTTGCAGGGAGCGTTCAAATGGTGGAAGGAGCCACCTCTTCCCATCCAGTGCTGGGAAGGTCAGGCATCACAACCGCCGACACACTTGGACTCTCCTTGGGGATTTGTGATACCATCTTAGAACGCACAGTTCTTTGCTGTGCTTTTGCCAGCTTAACTCTTCTAGTGGGATGATGAGGGCTTCCATCGTCATGTGAAGCTGAACCACTAGGGAGGAACATAGGCCAGGGCCTTAGCCGTTCCTTGCCACTCCGTGTCGTAAATGGCATATTGTCAAGTTTACGTTTCTCCTCAGACCATTTAAATTTATTTTATTGGGCATCGGCCTTGGCAGACGACGTTGATGGGATTTCATCGTCTATGTCATGACTAGTGGCAGCAGCTTCAGCACTAGGAGGAAGTGGTTCTTGATCTTTCCCTATTTTATCCTCCAAATTTTTGTTCTCCATTATTTTTCTGACGTTATATAACAATGGGGGTAATTCCAAGTTGATCGCAGCAGGAATTTAGTTAGCAATTGGGCAAAACCATGTGCACTGCAGGGGAAGCAGATTTAACATGTGCAGAGAGAGTTAGATTTGGGTGGGGTGTGTTCAATCTGCAATCTAATTTGCAGTGTAAAAATAAAGCAGCCAGTATTTACCCTGCACAGAAATAAAATAACCCACCCAAATCTAACTCTCTCTGCACATGTTAAATCTGCCTCCCCTGCAGTGCACATGGGCCCTCATTCCGAGTTGTTCGCTCGCAAGCGGATTTTAGCAGATTTGCTCATGCTAAGCCGCCGCCTACTGGGAGTGAATCTTTGCATCTTAAAATTGCGAACGATGTATTCGCAATATTGCGATTACACACCTCGTAGCAGTTTCTGAGTAGCTTCAGACTTACTCGGCATCTGCGATCAGTTCAGTGCTTGTCGTTCCTGGTTTGACGTCACAAACACACCCAGCGTTCGCCCAGACACTCCTCCGTTTCTCCGGCCACTCCTGCGTTTTTTCCGGAAACGGTAGCGTTTTTTCCCACACGCCTATAAAACGGCCTGTTTCCGCCCAGTAACACCCATTTCCTGTCAATCACATTACGATCGCCAGAACGATGAAAAAGCCGTGAGTAAAATTCCTAACTGCATAGCAAATTTACTTGGCGCAGTCGCAGTGCGAACATTGCGCATGCGCATTAAGCGGAAAATCGCTGCGATGCGAAGAGTTTTACCGAGCGAACAACTCGGAATGAGGGCCATGGTTTTGCCCAATTGCTAACTAAATTCCTACTGCGATCAACTTGGAATTACCCCCAATATGCGGCACAGGAGAGCGTACCTCTACACCACACAGGGCAAACCCTGTGAAAATGATTTGGATTAAATATTAATAACCCCTTTATTTAGAGTAAATAATATACAGCACATGACAGCACCACTGGACTTATACAGCAGTATCACTGGACTAATACGGCAGTACACTGGACTTATACGGCAGTATCACTGGATTTATACGGCAGTACCGCTGGACTTATACGCAAGTATCACTGGACTTATACGGCAGTACCGCTGGACTTATACGGCAGTACCCCTGGACTTATACGGCAGTACCCCTGGACTTATACGGCAGTATCGCTGGATTTATACGGCAGTACCGCTGGACTTATACGGCAGTATCACTGGACTTATACGGCAGTACCGCTGGACTTATATGGCCGTACCGCTGGACTTATACGGCAGTACCGCTGGACTTATACGGCCGTACCGCTGGACTTATACGGCCGTACCGCTGGACTTATACGGCCGTACCGCTGGACTTATACGGCCGTACCCCTGGACTTATACGGCAGTACCGCTGGACTTATACGGCAGTACCCCTGGACTTATACGGCAGTACCCCTGGACTTATACGGCAGTACCCCTGGACTTATACGGCAGTACCCCTGGACTTATACGGCAGTACCGCTGGACTTATACGGCAGTACCGCTGGACTTATACGGCAGTACCGCTGGACTTATACGGCAGCACCACACACTGGACTTATACGCCAGCACCACTGCACTTATGGCAGCACAGGACATTACCACTGGACTGATGCAGCACAAGACAGCACCACTGGACTGGACTTATACAGCAGTACTGGACTTATGGCAGCACAGGACACCAGCACTGGATTTATGGCAGCACAGGACACCACCACTGGACTTATGGCAGCACAGGACACCAGCACTGGATTGATGCAGCACAACACAGCACCACTTCACTGGACTGGATTTATACAGTAGCACTGGACTTATAGCAGCACAGGACACCACCACTGTAACTGGACTGATGCAGCACAAGACAGCACCACTGGAATGATAGAAAAGAGCAGGCCGTGCCACTTTCCCGCACAGACAGACACTGAGGAGACACGTCCTCTCGCTACACTCTCCAGGACTGGAGTGAAAATGGCGGGGACGTGCGGCTCCTTATATGGAATCCAAAACCCGCGAGAATCCGACAGCCGGATGATGACTTTTTGCCTCGTTCTGGTTTCCGAGTCTGATGGGAAAACCCGAGCCGGACTCGGATCTGGGCTTAGAGCATGATGTTCGCAGGGGGTTTGGTTCTCAGGGAACTGAGCCCGCTCATCTCTACTGAATATAGACAGTTACCATCAAAAGTTCTGTAATGTGTCTGATCTATAATGACAGGAATCTGTATAATCTCTAATAATCTAATTACAGTGTTTCTGCTAAGAGGCTCTGCAGCGGGATCGGTATGAGATCCCGATGCATGGGATCCTAGCGCTCGAAATACCGACACCAGGATCCCAATTTTGAAGAAGCCAATAGGGGTGAGTAAGGGGTGTTCTCCCCTCTCCCCTAACCCTCCTTACCTGTATCCTAACCCTAACCTCCCCCTTTGGTGCCTAACCTTAACCACCTCCCGGAGGTGCCTAAACCTAAAACAGTATCCCCGCTGCCTAAAGCTAACCCTCCAAGGGGGTGTGCCTAACCCTAATTCCCCCCCCCCCCTGCTACCTTAACCTAACCCCCCCCCCCCCCGCAGCCTAACCCTCCAAGGGGGTGTGCCTAACCCTAATTCCCCCCCCCCTGCTACCTTAACCTAACCCCCCCCCCCACAGCCTAACCCTCCAAGGGGGTGTGCCTAACCCTAATTCCCCCCCCCTACTACCTTAACCTAACCTCTCCCCCCCCCCCCACAGCCTAACCCTGCAAGGGGGTGTGCCTAACCCTAATTTCCCCCCCCCCTACTACCTTAACCTAACCCCCCCCCCCACAGCCTAACCCTCCAAGGGTGTGTGCCTAACCCTAATTCCCCCCCCCCCCCCTACTACCTTAACCTAACCCCCCTCCCCCCCACAGCCTAACCCTCCAAGGGGGGGTGCCTAACCCCCCTCCCCGTTTTCTAACTCCAACCTCCTGGGACGCAGCCTAAGCCTAACCCTCCCCCTCGCAGCCAAATCCTACCGCCCCCAGCGCGGCTTACCTTGTACCTATAAACACTGATGTCTTCATCAAGCTGTTGTGTTGTACAGCCGTAAGTAGTGTGGTGCGGCCGGTGTGCTCGCACCACACTCCCGATAAGAGCTGCCCTTTGCATTGTGTGGACTTCCCGGTTTAGGACCTGGGAGTCCATCTGCACATGCATCATATGGTGTGGGCACTGTGGGGATGCTGGCCGGGGTCCGATTGGAAAAATGTCATTTTCAGAGGTTTGGTTGCATTTTTAGGTATGATGCATCCCACCTGACAGGTGAAGACTGTGCCACCAAGTGGCGGTGGCCGAATAAAGGGCCCTACACACTGCGATTTGGGCGATTTGAACGATATGAACAATGAACGATTTTTCAGTAACGATTTTTTGCATACCCACTGAACGATCTGTATGAACAATTTGAACGATTTGACATTGCAGTCATCTATATTTTCCAAATTAGCTTGCAATGATAAATGATGATAGCCCAACGATGAACTCTTGTGGGGACGCGCATTGTTCATCGTCAGTGCCTCCCCACTGAATGATATGAATGATATATCATTCATTTTTTAACAATATCTTTCAAATCGTTCTAAAATGTCCAGTGTGTAGGGCCCATAAGACAAAACAGACTTCAACCTCAGCAAGACGCAAGATCCGGACTGATCCCTGTCAGTCATTAAATCCTCACTACGGCTGGCATCAAAAGACCATCTTGTCACATGAGCAGCGTGACTTAGACACGTGCGCCATACAAAAAAAATCCATCCACTGTGTACATCACTGCGTCCATCTCTCTGAATCAGGCTGCTGTACCGTACATTACACTGCATGTGACCTGTGCACCATTACTTGCACTAAGATACATACACAGGAATGTTGCAATTCGCTGTTTTGTATTTTAATTTTGCTTCTTATAAATTCAGTCATTTGATTACATTTGACATCAATGTACAGAGGAATTACATAAGTTTTATCAGCGGACGGAATGCCGGCTGTCAATGGTGGTCATTCCGAGTTGATCGCTTGCGAGCAGTTTGTAGCAGCCACGCAAACGCTATGCCGCCGCCCATTGGGAGTGTATTTTAGCTTAGCAGAAGTGCGAACGAATGTCTCGCAGAGCGCCTACAAAGTTTTTGGTACAGTTTCAGAGTAGCTCAAAACCTACTCAGCGCTTGCGATGACTTCAGACTGTTCAGTTCCTGTTTTGATGTCACAAACCCGCCCAGCGGTCGCCCAGCCACGCCTGCGTTTTTCCTGGTACGCCTGCGTTTTTCCGAACACTCCCCGAAAATGGTCAGTTGCCACCCTGAAACGCACACTTCATGTCAATAACTCTGCGGCCACCAGTGCGACTGAAATGCTTCACTAGACCCTGTGCAAAACTGCATTGATCGTTGTGCCCGTACGACGCGAGTGCGCATTGCGCCGCATACGCATGCGCAGAACTGTCGATTTTTAGCTTGATCGCTGCACTGCGAACAAATGCAGCTAGCGATCAACTCAGAATGACCACCAATATCCCAACAGCGGCACTCCACCCGTCAGAATGCCGGCAGTGGGGCGAGCGCTAAGAGTCTACTTGCGGGTTTGCGGCGCTGAGGGCTCGGTGGCGAGCGGATCTATTCCCACTCTATGGGTGTCATACACACCCACAAGTGGGAATAGCCCTGGTGTGCCGAGATGTCGGCAGTTGGGATTTCAGAGTCGGTATCCTAAATGCCCGGATCCCGACAGTCGGCATTTTAACTGCAACCCGTACAGAGATATACTTTGATGTAAATGAGCGGATACTTTATTTCATATAGCACCTAGCGATACATTGTTCTATGCTTGCACACATGTATACAGTATACAGTAGACACACTTGGTACACATTAACTGTCCAGTGATTACTATAAACTGCAGCATGACGTTACACCTGCTCTGGTTGAATTGTTCCAACATCCACATCGCCAAACTCCCCCATTTCCTACCTGTAATGACGCCCATACCATCCTACTCCCCAAGCCCAATACTGATCCCCAACTTCTTACACCCTACAGGTCAAATAATTTACTCAACACATCAAATCACGGCCACCAGACTTTCTAACTGATAATCAATTTGACATTGTGATGTACATCACTCGGGGAAGGGGATATCCTAACATCTAAGAGATGTGCCGCTCTCCGTCCTATATTTCTTAGCTTTAATGCGCATCAGGCTTTTGACATGGGGGGGTCATTCCTTGTTGATCGCTCGCTAGCAACTTTTTGCAGCGCTGCGATCAGATAGTCGCCGCCTGTGGGGGAGTGTATTTTCGCTTTGCAAGTGTGAGAACGCTGTTGCAGCCGACAGCACAATTTTTTTTTTTTTGCAGTTTCTGAGTAGTTCTGGACTTACTCAGCCCTTGCAATCACTTCAGCCTGCCCGGTCCCGGAATTGAAGTCAGACACGCGCCCTGCAAACGCCTGGACACGCCTGCGTTTTTCAAACACTCCCAGAAAACTGTTAGTTGATACCCACAAACGCTCTCTTTCTGTCAATCACCTTGCGATCGGCTGTGCAAATGGATTCTTCGTTACACTCATCGCCCAGCACCGATCCTCTTTGTACCTGTATGACGCGCCTGCGCATTGCAGTGCATACGCATGCGCAGTTCTGACTTGATCGCACCGCGGCAAAAAGTTGCTAGCGAGCAATCAACTCGGAATGGCCTCATCTGTTGTGCTGGATCAGAGGGCTTTTCACCCAAAGTTTATCTGCCTAATACAATTTTTTTATACTTGTTCTAGATCCTCTTTCCTAACCTTCGGCCTAAGGGGGGTATTTATCTGGAATGGGTTATACGCCAGGGGTGCCCTCTGTCTCCATTGTTATTTAATCTGGCCGTAGACCCTCGCCTACGCATATTACAGAATTGGCCTCTCTTTCGGGGTATCACATTGGGTGTGAGGGAGGTCAAAGTAATGGCTACATTGGTCACCCTGACTCCTCTTTGGAGGCCATTCAGGAGAAGATTAGGGGCGGAAATTCATTCCATCCTGGCCGTGGGATTTTGACACTATGGTGGTCATTCCGAGTTGATCGCTCGCTAGCAGTTTTTAGCAGCCATGCAAACGCTATGCCGCCGCCCACTGGGAGTGTATTTTAGCTGAGCAGAAGTGCGAACGATTGTAACGCAGAGCGGCTACAAAATCATTTTGTGCAGTTTCAGAGTAGCTCCAGATCTACTCAGCGCTTGCGATCACTTCAGACTGTTCAGTTCCTGTGTTGACGTCACAAACACGCCCTGCGTTCGCCCAGCCACGTCTGCGTTTTTCCTGGCACGCCTGTATTTTTTCGAACACTCCCAGAAAACGGTCAGTTGACACCCAGAAACGCCCTCTTCCTGTCAATCACTCTGCGGCCAGCAGTGCGACTGAAAAGCTTCGCTAGACCTTGTGTGAAACTACATCGTTCGTTGTAATAGTACGTCGTGCGTGCGCATTGTGCCACGTACGCATGCGCAGAATGCCTTTTTTTTTTGCCTCATCGCTGCACAGCGAACGAATGCAGCTAGCGATCAACTCGGAATGACCACCTGTATCGGGATTCATCATAAATACCAATAAATTGTCTGTAATGCTCCTAAACACCCCCATAATTTGACACAGTTGGGGCGGCCATATTCCTCTAAAATGGGCTAAGACGAGACTTCCGATTTGGGGGTCAGTCACCCTAGGAACCCGGCTCATCTTTGCAATTTAATTATTACTAGCACAATTAAAAACTTTCTTGGCAAGGCCATCCTCTTTAATATGGTCTAATTTCATAGAGTGTTGTACCTGCTCCAGTCCCGTCCTGTTCTCCTCACATGATACTAAATATATCTACACCATATTTTGATCTTGTATATGGTGGGGGGGGGGGGGGGGAGGATGCTCAAATTAGTCTTCGCATGTTGTGTCAACCCAAACCCAATGGAGGGATTAATTTATGGTTGCTTGTGCATCCAGGACAGTAGAGAGCCTAGCCGGGCCCAGGCATTTTTTCAGGGGGCGTGGCCTAATCACAGGAGGCGTGGTCATGCACCCTTAGAAAAAAATACTGAAAAAATTGTATTTTTAAGTGCCACCATGTGCTGGGCTGAGGAGAAGAGCTGCAGCTGCTGCTGCCAGTTGATCGGGGAGGAGGCTCGGGGCCCCACTGGGCCGCTCCATCAGACCTGGGCCTGGGTAACAATTGGGAACGGTAACCATGCTTGAAGCATGGCGAGTGAAGTGAATATACGAAGAAAACAACACCAAAAAATGAAAAACAAAAACCCTCATGTTGACCTATCACATATCGACCTATAGACCAGGACTCTACCAGAGCTGGGATCCTATAACCTTCCCTTCCCTGTATGCACCATGTACTGCATATATATCTCCAGGAACTGCATCCTTGCTGGCAGAGCTTGTGCATATGAGGATCATAACCCCACTACTGTCATTTTGCTTTTTAATAGTACATCTCTGAAGTCAGGCTCTCCAGCACGGATCTGCATGCTACGTTCCCTCACATCTATTTTTCTGTCTCCCCACAATGGAAAATGCCGGCACAGTATAAAATTAATGGCCTTAATAATATCTGGATCTCTCCCGGACACCGGCTCTGCACTTGCGTGGTGAATGGACATAATGTATATCGGAGTTTCTATCATCCTCCTGAGCCTTAATGTAAATGTGGGAAGCGACTGTTATCCGGCTACGTGATAGCGCAGGTTATAAGAGTGCCTATTACACTTCTCTCAATATGCCGTGATTACACGGGGATTTCAGTAACTGCTATAAAAAGTAATTTGTGCAAAACAGCTATTCTAAGCAAAATCATCTCGGGTCCCGTAGTGCGCCTAAATCTGCGCAAATGAGCTTTCTGTTTGTGGAGTGAGATTACAGAAATGAGATAAAGAGATGGGGGGAGGGGTCATTTTTAGGGGGGGGTTCCCCGTGTCTTACCTCTCCGAAACACTTAGCCGTACTTCTGCTGTGTAGAAGCATCTCATGGTTAGGGAGGCCAAACCTGGGCCATTTTTTCAATCCCGGGAAACGGGATTGAAAAATTATCAATCCCGGGATTCCCAGGTTACCCGGGACTGGCTGCTTTTCAATGTGTCTACCCCCCCCCCCCCCCCCCTCCTGCCCTGACCGCCCACAAAACTCACCCTGATCTGGACAGGAGGGAGGATGGGCCACTTGATGTGGAGTCCGGCAGTTAGTGTAGGGCGGCGGTGAGGTCCAGCGGCTGGGTGGGTGGCTGGCTGCGCAGCGCGACCTCTGACTTCACGTCACGCTGCGCAGTGTGCCCAGCCGGAGCGAGGGGGAGCCGGGCAGCTTCTGAGTCTCCTGAGGACGCTCAACGCTGCCCGGCATAGATAATACTAAAGTGGTGGTGGCCAATCCCAAAATCCCCGGGACTGGAAGCTCCAATCCCGGGATTGAATCCCGGACAATTTTAGACCGGAATCCCGCCGATCCCGGGATTGGCCACCCCACTCATGGTGTAGAGAGGTAACGTATCCTAGAGAAGGTACTGTACTCACATTTTACCTTCTTAAAACAGATTTATTTGGGAATTCTTTCCACTTATCAATACTCTGTGGAGCTATCCACCAACCTGCCTCCGAGTCTGCAACCAGACAGTGAATGGCTGTCAGTATTCTGATTGGTGGATGTGTGGAGCTTTCCACCAATCAGAGTGCAACATTCTCTACCTTTCTTCAACCTGCAGCCAGACAGTGAGTGGCTGTTAGCATGCTAACTGGTGGATGGCTGGAGAAATCCACCAATCAGAGTGCTTACAGCCATTCACTGTATGGAAGCATGTGGAGAGGTGGTGGGGGAACACAGGAGGGGCATGAGTTCTGTATGACTCAGAAATGGGTGGACTTAAACACATAAACTGCATATATTTGGATCTATATACAGAAACTCACCGTCTGTGCCTGTGCACAAAGATCCATCAATCAGAATGTGCCCTACTGTCTCATGCAGTCATGTAACACACGGTATAACATACAAAGTATTTGCATCCTCTATATGGAGCTGTCCTGCGTGACTTTCAGATTTCCCACTGCCTAATTACAATGAGTTAACACAACATGATAATAACGTGACAAGTCTCAACCGTAAAGTTGGCCTGTAATCTCATTTGTTAATTGTGTAGATTAATAGTACTAGACAAGGGCTATATTTATTCTGCTGTCCATGCAGCGATTTCCCCAGTAATTACATAATAATTCCACCGTACCTTACGCCATCTTTAGTGGGGTGTGGACGGGTAGGACATGCGCAGTTTGTCCATTTCCTATCTGTCCACATTCACATAACAAAGCAAAAGAAAAAAATGACTGACGGCAGTGGCAGGGGTGTGCTAAGAGAAGAGAGGGCCTGTGTGCAGTCTCCGTCCGGGGCCCCCTCCTCTCTAGCCGCAGCGCAGTAGAGTCTGAGTAATAGGAGCAATCAGAGTCTACTGTACATGTGCAGCAGCTCTCTGGGAAAATGGCACAGTGCTGTCACTGACGTGTAACCCAACTACCTCATTCTCACACATATATAACCCATCCACCTACGTCTCACACATATAAACCACATCCACCTACCTCTCACACATATATAACCCATCCACCTACGTCTCACACATATAAACCACATCCACCTACCTCTCACACATATATAACCCATTCACCTACGTCTCACACATATATACGCCACCAACTACCTCACACATTTATACCCCAACTACCTCATTCTCACACATATATAACTCATCCACCTACGTCTCACACATATATACCCCAACTACCTCACACATTTATTCCCCAACTACCTCATTCTCACACATATATAACCCATCCACCTACCTCTCACACATATATACCCCACCAACTACCTCACACATTTATACCCCAACTACCTCATTCTCACACATATATAACCCATCCACCTACGTCTCACACATATAAACCACATCCACCTACCTCTCACACATATATAACCCATTCACCTACGTCTCACACATATATACGCCACCAACTACCTCACACATTTATACCCCAACTACCTCATTCTCACACATATATAACTCATCCACCTACGTCTCACACATATATACCCCAACTACCTCACACATTTATTCCCCAACTACCTCATTCTCACACATATATAACCCATCCACCTACCTCTCACACATATATACCCCACCAACTACCTCACACATTTATACCCCAACTACCTCATTCTCACACATATATAACCCATCCACCTACGTCTCACACATATAAACCACATCCACCTACCTCTCACACATATATAACCCATTCACCTACGTCTCACACATATATACGCCACCAACTACCTCACACATTTATACCCCAACTACCTCATTCTCACACATTTATAACTCATCCACCTACGTCTCACACATATATACCCCACCAACTACCTCACACATTTATACCCCAACTACCTCATTCTCACACATATATAACCCATCCACCTACCTCTCACACATATGTACCCCACCAACTACCTCACACATTTATACCCCAACTACCTCATTCTCACACATATATACCCCTGACACCTACCTCACACACATACATACCACATCCACCTACCTCTCACACATATATATCCCAGCCACCTACCTCTCACACATATATACCCCAGCCACCTCACTTTCAAACATATATACCCCAGCAACCTACCTCTCACATATATATCCCAGCCACCTACCGCTCGCACACATATAACCCATCCACCTACCACTCACACATATATACCCCACCAACTACCTCACACATTTATACCCCAACTACCTAATTCTCACACATATATAACCCATCCACCTACGTCTCACACATATATACCCCACCGACTACCTCACACATTTATACCCCAACTACCTCCTTCTCACACATATACAACCCATCCACCTACGTCTCACACATATATACCCCACCATCTACCTCACACATTTATACTCCAACTACCTCAATCTCACACATATATACCACATCCACCTACCTCTCACACATATATATCCCAGCCACCTACCTCTCACACATATATACCCCAGCCATCTCACTCTCAAACATATATACCCCAACAACCTACCTCTCACATATATATCCCAGCCACCTACCTCTCACACATATATACCCCAGCCACCTACCTCTCACACATATATATCCCAGCTACCTACCTCTCACACATATATATCCAAGCCACCTACCTCTCACACCTATATATATATCCCAGCCACCTACCTCTCAAACACATATACCCAGCTCTGCCCTATTCACCTCCCAACCACCACATATATACCCCAACCACCTACCTCTCACACATATATATCCCAGCCACCTACCTCTCACACATATATACCTCAGCCATCTCCCTCTAACACATATATACCCCACCCACCTACCTCTCACACATATATACCCCAGCTACCTACCTCTCACACATATATATCCCAGCTACCTACCTCTCACACATATATATCCCAGCCACCTACCTCTCACACCTATATATATATCCCAGCCACCTACCTCTCACACATATATACCCCAACCACCTACCTCTCACACATATATATCCCATCCACCTACCTATCACACATTTATACCCCAGCCACCTACCTCTCACACATATATACCCCAGCTACCTACCTCTCACACATATATATCCCAGCCACCTACAGTACCTCTCACACATATAAACCCCATCCACCTACTTCTCACACATATAAACCCCATCCACCTACCTCTCACACATATATACCCCAGCCACCTACCTCCCACACATATATACCCCAACCACCTCACTCTCACACATATATATCCCAGCCACCTACCTGTCACACCTATATATATCCCAGTCACCTACCTCTCACATACATATACCCAGCCCTGCCCCAGCCACCTACCTCTCACACATATATACCCCAGCCACCTACCTCTCACACATATATACCCCAGCCACCTACAGTAGCTCTCACACATGTAAACCCCAGCCACCTACCTATCACACATATATATCCCATCCACCTACCTATCACACATATATATCCCAGCCACCTACCTCTCACCCATATATATCCCAGCCACCTACCTCTCACACATATATATTCCATCCACCTACCTATCACACATATAAACCCCATCCACCTACCTCTCACACATATATACCCAGCCACCTACCTCTCACACATATATATCCCAGCCACCTACCTCTCACACATATATATCCCAGCCACCTACCTCTCACCCATATATATCCCAGCCACCTACCTCTCACACACATATATCCCAGCCACCTACCTCTCACACACATATACCCAGCCACCTACCTCTCACCCATACATATCCCATCCACCTACCTATCACACATATATATCCAAGCCACCTACCTCTCACACAGATAAAGCCCATCCAGCTACCTCTCACACACATATACCCAGTCACCTACCTCACACATATACCCAGCCCTGCCCCAGTCACCTCCCTCTCACACGTATATTCATATTCCTGCCCCAGACACCTCACTCTCATTTTTTGTCCAAACATTTAATGCATTCCAGCACCGTGAATAAGATCTGACAGAGGTGAATTACTGCTGCAGCTACATGAGTTGATAAAGTGTCACAATTATGTTTCCTTTTGATATTGTTACATTCTTCCCCTTTGCTGCCCACATTCACTCAAGGTTGCACAGTACAATAATAAATGTTTGTAGTGGTGGGAACTGAATGGACCAATCAGCATGCACCTGGGCCTTGGGCTGTCCAATCGCAGGCGGGCCTGGCAGGGGAATCTCTATAGAGTAGGTTGCAGATACAGTGGGATATGTGACCCATCCACACTCCACTCAGGACGGTGTATGGTACTGTATGTATGGCATAGTGGAAATATTTTGTAATTACTGGGGGTGGGGTGCGGCCATAATGTTGCCCCTTGGGATCACGAAGAGGTGGGTAAAATAAAGTGGGTAAATGGAGAAAGAGGACTAGCCTGAGGAATTAGAGGGAAGGAAAAGAGGAGGGACAGCATATTAGAGGAGAGACGTCAGGCAGTAACGTAATTATAAACTTTAATCCACACTGCCAAAAAGGTTTCTGGCGCCACCCAGTAGCGGAAAGGGCTACTGGAGGGGAGGGTTAGTCACTAGAGAGAAGGTTAGGCACTATGGGGAGGGATAAGGTTAAGCCATGGGAGTGGAGGCTAGGTTTAGGCACTAGAGGGAGAGTTAGGCTAGGTTTAGGCACTAGAGGGAGGGTTAGGCTAGGTTTAGGCACTAGAGGGAGGGTTAGGAATTAGAAGGAGAATTGGGGTTATGCTACAGGAGGGGAGGGTTAGGGACTAGGGGGAGGGTAAGAGTTAGGCACTAGAGGGAGGGTTAGGTTACTGGAGGGGAAGGTTAGTCACTAGAGGGAAGGCTGGGCACTAGGGGGAGGGATAGGTTTAGGCCATGGGAGTGGAGGTTAGGGTTAGTCAGCAGTGGGAGGGTTAGGCTAGGCTTAGGATATAGAAGGAGAGTTAGGAACTAAGGGGAGGGTTGGGGTTAGGCTACATGAGGGGAGGGTTTGGCACTGGGGGAAAGGTTAGGGTTAGGCACCTGGGGAAGAGTTGGGGTTAGGCTACAGGAGGGGAGGGTTAGGCACTAGGGGGAGGGTTAGGCCATGGAAAGGGAGGTTAGGGTTAGTCCCTAGAGGGTGGGTTAGGTTCGGGTTAGGCACTAGAAAGGGGGGTTAAGCACTAGGGGAAGGGTTGGAGTTAGGCTACAGCAGGAGAGGGTTACAAACTTGTGGGAGGTTTAGGGTAAGGCCACAGGAGGGGAGAGTAGGGTTAGCATTAGGCTATGCGAGAGTTAGGCACTAGAGCAGGGTTAGGGTAAGGCTACAGGGTATGGGAGAGTAGGGTTAGCATTAGGCTATGCGAGAGTTAGGCACTAGAGCAGGGTTAGGGTTAGGCACTAGAAGAGGGTTAGGGTTATGCTACAGGAGGGGAGCGTTAGGCTATCGGCGAGGAGAGTTAGGGTTAGGCTACGGGAGAGTTAGGCACTAGAAGGAGGGTTACGGTTAGGCACTAGGGGGAGGGTAAGCTACAGGAGGGGAGGGTTAGGGTTAGGCTACTGGAAAGTTAGGCACTATCTGGAGGGCTGGGGTTAAGCTACAGGAGGAGAGGGTTAGGGCATAGAAGGGAAGGTTAGGGTTAGTCACTAGACGGAGGGTTAGGTTCAGATTCGGCACTAGAAGGAGGGTTAGGCACTAGAGGGAGGGTTGTAGTTAGGCTACAGGAGGGGAGGGTTAGAAACTAGGGGTAGGGTTAGGCACTAGAGGGAGGGTAAGGGTACGGGAGAGGAGGGTTAGGCTATGGGGTAGTTAGGCACTAGAAGGACAGTTATGGTTAAGCACTAGGGGGACGGTTGGACTTAGGCATTAGGGGGAGGGTTAAGGTTAGGCTACTGGAGGGGAAGGTTAGGCACTAGAGGGATGGTTAGGCTATGGAAGGGGAGAGAAGGGTTAGGCACTAGAGGGAGGGTTACTGGAGATTAGGGTTAGCGTCATCAGGACATCACAGCTGGACCTGGAAGACACCACTGGAGTCGCCATACCACCAGCGAGATTTTGTCAATTTGCTAATTGACATTTCATTAGTGTCGGCATGAAATATGTTGACGTGGGTAATGTCAACAGACCAACCATGTCGACATTATGACCATGTCATCATGCTCATGTTGACATGCTGGCAGTTCCATTTTATTTGTGTAGTCACAGCTAGGTGTAATTCCGTGATATGATGCCCTGTGAAGCCCAAAATGGAACTCAGAAGCGTAAACCCTGGATCCTAAAGGGAGGATGCTCTCAAAAGCATTATTTTTGTTGTCCTTGCTTGCGGCCAATTTCACACTGGCGTTAAAATTCACCATTTAAGATTCATTTGCAATGTAAGTTAAGTGCATTTTAAACAGGTGTGAAATTGTAAAATGAAAGCATTTGTAGCAGCATGGATGTTAACACAAACGTAACTGCAATGTGGACAGAGGATGAGGTAGAGAGGGCGACCTCTGGTGTCAATTAGATATAGAGGATAGGCGGTTACAATAACTTCAAAAAAATGTTTTAAAAATTTTTACAATTTATTTGAACTGTGGTACACTAAGACAAAGATAGAATAAAAAAGTGGAATTTCATAAAAAATATATATATTATAAAAAAGCACAGGGGGATAAAAGAATTCTTACAAAATTACAATTGACATAGAAATTGATACATGTGGCATAAAAACACATAGGATTAAAAAAGTTTTAAAAAGAGATAAAAAGTACAAAAAATTCAAAAAGAGGAGTAAGATTGCTTAACTTAGTAGTTGAGGTATAGATCAAGGCAGCACCCAACGCGTTTCGTCCTGTCTGGACTTCATCAAGGGGTCATCAATGTGGTTTCTATTTATGATTTTGAGTTTTTAACAAGTGGAGTCGTAACCAAAGCCCTAAAGAACATGCCGCACTTTCCTCGTCAGTGGAGGTGTTCCTTCTTCCTGCATTGTTGTACTCGGTAAAGGTGACTTTCCGTAGCTCCCCCGCCCCTTCATACACTACTTGTTACAGCAACTGAATTGTTTTTCATATTACACAAGTTTAAAACACAAAAGCCATAAATCCATTAGAGGCGAGTGCCTGCTAGATAAATGCTACAATGTACTATTTTACAGCACTTAGTAAATATTACACTTAATGAAAAGGTCTGAAGGTGTTTAAATGTCTGTACTTTGTAATGTTGCTGTAACATCCAATTCTCTATAATACATTCTAATAGTGTTAGATAACTGAAAAGTGCATTTTTTCCTAAAGGCTAAAAGCCTCTGCAAAGAGTGGGGATTAACACTTCCGTGTTCTGTGGCTATTAATTGCTGAAGACAGTCGCTCTCATATAAGTAACTAGAAGAATGTTTTACAGCGCACTATCACGTACAGTCTGTAGCACAACATGACCTATCTGGGTTAAAGGGAAACCTTTCATCTGACATTTCATGTTATTGTGGCCCCCACATCCCCTTATGCATCTTGCACAATCCTCTCCTTCATCTTTTACCTACAGACCAATACTTAGGTGCAATATTTCATATGGTCAAATTGATGCACATTATTTGTTTTACTGTGTATTACTTTAAGTTAAGTTCATATTTTAGTATTTCAAATGTATATATTAATGTACAGGTCCGTTAAGGGGAACTGGGGAAGGGGGGGGGGGGGCACTCGGCCAAAATATGCCCCTACCCCAATAAGTGGACACAAATTCTATGTGCAGCGTTGCTTTGCGCTACAAGGGGAGCGCCATAAGTGCTGCAGGGGGAGCTGGGTACTTGTGTCCCCAACACTTACTCACTTTCTGGGGTTCCCCTTTGGATTATGTTGGGGATGGCCATCGACCATCAATGATTCATAATCACAGATGGTTTATGGTCGATGTAGAATACTTTTGCCATCAGTAGGGGAGAACCCTCCATCCAAAACATGGCATAACCAAATTTATTTATTTATTTATTTTTTAACAAGGTGCCGGGACATGGAGCATAGCAGGTTTTTAGAGGTCAAATTCCACACTCATACACCGACCAACTCATTCACACTGCCTTCAATTTCACAGACGGTAGATCCTACGTTCATATACACTGTTACAAAAGTTGCACAAAAACATTCCAACCAATCAGGCAGTACCTTTCATCACGTAACTTTCTGGTTGTTGTGATTCAATGCAGATTTGGCACCCAATGCGAGTTTAGTAAATGAGCACTCTTGAGCCATTATAAAATGCTGTACCCTGCATATAACAATTTCTTTTTTTTTTACGGTTGTCATTTATAAAAAAAAAAAACCCATACAGCTCCATTAGACTTGCACAGAGCTGCAGTTTATTAATTCAGTGATCTTTTCCTTATATGCTTCAATTTTGGAAGTTTGTTAGAGCGTGCAATATGATATTCCGGGAACCAGTTGTTTACTTTCGTTTCATTAAGTAAATGCCAAGAGCGACTTAATAGCAAGCAAATTAGAGGTGAAGCCAGTATGAAATGATTACATTGTAGTGCAATTAATTACACGAGACATGAAATACATTTATTATTTATTACCAGTTATTTATATAGAGCACACATATTCCGCAGCGCTTTACAGATAATATTTGGCCATTCACATCAGTTCCTGCCCCAGTGGAGCTTACACTCTATATTCCCTACCACATGCACAGACATTCAAGCTATGGTTCATTTTGTCAGGAGCCATTTAACCTATCAGTATATCTTTGGATTGTGGGAGGAAACCGGAGTACCCAGATGAAACCCACCCAGTGCTGTGAGGCAGTAATGCTAACTATTACACCGTCCGTACTGCCCAATACATAAATGTAGTGTTATATACACTGCTCAAAAAAATAAAGGGAACACTTAAACAACACAATGTAACTCCAAGTCAATCACACTTCTGTGAAATCAAACTGTCCACTTAGGAAGCAACACTGATTGACAATCAATTTCACATGCTGTTGTGCAAATGGAATAGACAACAGGTGGGAATTATAGGCAATTAGCAAGACACCCCCAATAAAGGAGTTGTTCTGCAGGTGGTGACCACAGACCACTTCTCAGCTCCTATGCTTTCTGGCTGATGTTTTGGTCACTTTTGAAAGCTGGCGGTGCTTTCACTCTAGTGGTAGCATGAGACGGAGTCTACAACCCACACAAGTGGCTCAGGTAGTGCAGCTCATCCAGGATGGCACATCAATGCGAGCTGTGGCAAGAAGGTTTGCTGTGTCTGTCAGGGTAGTGTCCAGAGAATGGAGGCGCTACCAGGAGACAGGCCAATACATCAGGAGACGTGGAGGAGGCCGTAGGAGGGCAACAACCCAGCAGCAGGACCGCTCCCTCCGCCTTTGTGCAAGGAGGAACAGGAGGAGCACTGCCAGAGCCCTGCATAATGACCTCCAGCAATCCGCAAATGTGCATGTGTCTACTCAAACGATCAGAAACAGACTCCATGAGGGTGGTATGAGGGCCCGACGTCCACAGGTGGGGGTTGTGCTTACAGCCCAACACCGTGCAGGACGTTTGGCATTTGCCAGAGAACACCAAGATTGGCAAATTCGCCACTGGCGCCCTGTGCTCTTCACAGATGAAAGCAGGTTCTCACCGAGCACATGTGACAGACGTGACAGAGTCTGGAGATGCCAAGGAGAACGTTCTGCTGCCTGCAACATCCTCCAGCATGACTGGTTTGGCAGTGGGTCAGTAATGGTGTGGGGTGGCATTTCTTTGGGGGTCCGCACAGCCCTCCATGTGCTCGCCAGAGGTAGCCTGACTGCCATTAGGTACCGAGATGAGATCCTCAGACCCCTTGTGAGACCATATGCTGGTGCGGTTGGCCCTGGGTTCCTCCTAATGCAAGACAATGCTAGACCTCATGTGGCTGGAGTGTATCAGCAGCTCCTGCAAGACGAAGGCATTGATGCTATGGACTGGCCCCCCCGTTCCCCAGACCTGAATCCAATTGAGCACATCTGGGACATCATGTCTCGCTCCATCCACCAATGCCACGTTGCACCACAGACTGTCCAGGAGTTGGCGGATGCTTTAGTCCAGGTCTGGGAGGAGATCCCTCAGGAGACATCCGCCACCTCATCAGGAGCATGCCCAGGCGTTGTAGGGAGGTCATACAGGCACGTGGAGGCCACACACACTACTGAGCCTCATTCTGACTTGTTTTAAGGACATTACATCAAAGTTGGATCAGCCTGTAGTGTGTTTTTCCACTTTAATTTTGAGGGTGACTCCAAATCCAGACCTCCATGTGTTAATAAATTTGATTTCCATTGATAATTTTTGTGTGATTTTGTTGTCAGCACATTCAACTACGGTATATAAAGAACAAAGTATTTAATAAGAATATTTAATTCATTCAGATCTAGCATGTGTTATTTTAGTGTTCCCTTTATTTTTTTGAGCAGTGTATTTATGTCAGTGGTTTCCTATTGTAACCTGGCACAGTGTCAGTGGAGACAAAAAAAAACAGACACCCTCTTGTATCTGATGAGTAATATAACACGCTGAGCATGAGATTTGTGGGAGATCTCAGGGCACTATACTGCCATAGAGCTCCAGATGTATTTATTTATTAACAGTTTTTCTATATAGCGCAGAATATTCCGTTGTGCTTTACAATTGGAACAACAGTGATAGAACAAATCTGGGTAATAATAACAGACAGACATAGAGGTAGGAGGGCCCTGCTCGCAAGCTTACAATCTGTAGGGAAATAGGCATTGATACACAAGGATAGGTACTATCTATTGCATAAAGGTCCTGCAGATTGCAAAGGTTCTTGGTGGGCTGCATGATATGTTCACACAGCTATGTTGCTCCGGGGGAGACTGATGCGAAACTGAATAAAGACTAAATATGTGAGGTCATATGTGGACTGTGCCGTGGGGATATAATTGGGTAGGATAGTTTATGAAGTTTATGTGGACGGTTATGGAATCTGCTAAGCTTGCCTGAAGAGTTGAGTTTTCAAGGAACGCTTGAAGGTTTGGAGACTAGAGGAAAGTCTTATTGTGCATGGGAGGGCATTCCACAGAGTGGGTGTAATGTACTTGTTGCTATGCAGGACACCTTCAACATTAAGGACAGAGATTAAATCCAAAAATGTAAATGTATTTTTGATAAACCAGAGATCCCAGGAAACATTGAGGGGAGATGTATCGAGACTTAAAAACAGTGGAGAATTGGACTGTTCTTCACAGTAGCAAATGGGCACTAGGACCCAATACTGCTCAATATGGAGGCGCAACCTCTGACCTGCAACTGCTGCACATGTGTGGCTACCCACGTTGGGTCTTCTCCTTTGTCCTGAGACATAACGGATTTGCCCCTGAGTGTCCCAGATAACGGAACTGATGTATACTATATTAGAGATACCACTGCTACCACTATGTATCAGCACTTACAGTGTATACTTACTACACTGGTGCACTGCAATGCCCAGCAATCCTACAAATGCTCCTGACTGCAACGGGACAATACTGTCAACCTGTACCTGCTATTAACCCAGAGTTTACATTTTCCTGTTTCTACCTGGTTTATAAACCTGGCTAAGTCATGTGCTATGTGGACTAACCTCCATTTACACACTGCTGCCACCTACCACCGTAGTGTCTGTCACTAAATGGAAAAGTTGCATATATCAATCAATAAGTTTCTAGCTGGCATTTGCCAAGTATATTCAATATGACTGGTCGCTGACTGTTGATGTGATAGCCGGGCAGCGCCAGGTCCATCAGTGATTTTAATGCACTGCACGCCAGGCCGTCTCATCACATAAGCAAGCAGTTTATTCACAGTTCAGACAGGGTTATCATGGCAATAACATTTGAGTTCTTGCTCTCCTCTCTCCAGCGTAATATTCATATGGGTTACATCAGGTTACATTTCTTTTAATTCGCTTCACTGGCAATAACAGCATTAACAATGATGGGACAGAATTACAGTACATACAAGCGCAGTCTCTGGGAATCAGTAGTGCGGCGTCCGCAAACTGAGATTCATTTTGGTGTGCTCTCCCCTATTCGCTGGGGGCTCTATCTTAACGGGATCTCTCATGGACACGTCACTGGGGGCCTTCCGCCACACGTGGTTTCCTACCACTCACCCAGATAGTCCTCTCCCGCAGACTCACACCTCCCGTCCTGCTTCTAGGGTACCCCTGAAGGTGGGGATCCCCTTTGTTCCTGGTTCCATCCACTGTACTCTGCATACTGTGGTTCTCACACTGCACTCTCCATCTGTCACTGAAGCTGCTGGCTCTCCTGTTACACTGCATATATGGGCTTTCCCTCTCTTCATAGCAACACCCACATGCTGCTCTTCTCTCCATAATGCCTGGGGCTGTGGAGTACAATGCATGTTCCACAGCCCTAGCATGGGGTCTCATCTCTGGTCACTTAGCCTGTGTCTTCCATCTCTCAATCCTCAGCTCACTCTGAACTGTAGCCTGTGCTTTGTTCTTTGTGCTAAAACCCCTACACTTCCTGTCCTAACCCCCTACGTGTGGCAGGATCCGCCAGAACTGGTTTTGGGGCCATAAACTCCCTGATTAGAATCAAATGGCTCTTGGAACTTTCCAATACAGTATCTCGTTTCCTAACATTCCAGTATGCCAAATTGGCCACAAATTCTTTAAGGCCTTATCCAACCTGTAGATGATGAAATCATTTTCTACAGGTCATCCTTGGAACAGAAGAGAAAAGATTTTCCAAACCTTTTAGGAAGACTAGTTACAGTACACTACCGCATACTCTGCTGTTGGGTGGCCTCTGCCACTAGGCATTAGAAAGCTTTGTCTCCTACCTGTTTACAGTATGAATCCTAGCATTTGTGTTTTGGACACCACAGTGCTTCCTACCTCTACAGGGGTGAAACATATCAATGATTGCAATATTTACGTAGTTGCTTCCGGATTTGGTACACCAATCGGCCATTGGGATACACATGCACAAACACAACCAGCTGGATACAGTGAAGTTTTCTTCTGAACCCTCTCTGGGAAATTCTGCAGAATGTAGTCTGCATTCTACAATAGCAAATGTAATCTAAAGCGTAATGTTGCTGTCTGAAGTTTGATACATTCGGCTAGAGCACTTAAGACAGGGGGGCCCAAGGCAAGGGGGTATTAGATTGTGCATGCCTCCCAACATGACCCATTCCAGGAGGGAGAAAATGCTCTGCTACTGGACTTCCTTCTTAATATTATGACTGGCTTCACCTGTGTTGAACTATTTAATTGAGGAGAAATGTGTTTCAACACAGGTGATTCCAATCAACAATTAAGAGGGAAGTCCAGGTAGAAGCACTTTGTCCTCCTGGAATGGGTCATGTTGGGAGGTATGGATTATGTATATTAAATTTAAACCAATGGTGTATATTAGAATTAAACTAATAGTTTAATAATGCCTGGGTACTGTTTATAGTTCCACCTAATTGAGAGACAACTATTTTATAAAGTTTTCTTGTAGTGGAACAAAGACAACTTAAACAAATTAAAAATACACATAAAAAAATAAACTCTATAATTTATCTTGTCACACGCAAGAATAGCAGCAGCTTCTTTACTACTTATACACTGGGACAGGACTCAGGAGGACTACTTGGCTCCGCTGCTGCACATGAGACATAGCTGGTGATGTTTGTGTGCTCCAGCTGGGGGGCCCCCTGACAGAGGGGGGCCCGGGTACAGTATCTCCTGCAGCCCTCCCTTAATCTGGCTATGCATTCGGCCAGATCACAGCCAATATATGCTGCAGACTCTGGAAATATGGGGCATCCTAAAGTGACGTGGAACACCTCCAAACATTGGATTTTACTTTTCTACTGTACATCTCGCGCCTCATTCTGTTATTCATCCTGGAGGGAATCAGTCTATGGTACAGGTTCTAGTAGACCAAGAAAGGGTATTCCTGATTACAACTATCTGTTTGCATCAATATTATGTATTACGCTAGCCTATGCTGATAATAATATTAATCATCATCATCATTTTATTTATTTAGCGCTTTTCCCAATGGCACTCACGGTGCTCTACAGATACTATGAACATAGGTGGTCATTCCGAGTTGATCGCTTGCTAGCAGTTTTTAGCAGCCGTGCAAATGCTATGCCGCCGCCCACTGGCAGTGTATTTTAGTTTAGCAGAAGTGTGAACAAAGGGATTGCAGAGCGGCTATAAAATAATTTTGTGCAGTTTCAGATTAGCTTCAAATCTACTCAGTGCTTGCAATCACTTCAGTCCATTCAGTTCCGTATTTGACGTCCCAAACACGCCCTGCGTTTGCCCAGCCACGCCTACGTTTTTTCTGGCACGCCTGCGTTTTTTCGAACACTCCCTGAAAACAGTCAGTTGACACCCAGAAATGCCCACTTCATGTCAATCACTCTTGTCGAAGTCAAAAATATTACATAAAAAGAACATACAAACTACACACATTATGAGTCGCTATACTTGCAAATACGCGCAGCGAGCACAGCAATATATGGTAACACACGCATTTACACGGACATGCCACAGAGATGGATTCGACACTTATTTTCATGCAGTACATAATTCTAATAATATCAAGCGCCAGACATCATGATGATTTAAAATGTATCTAATGAAGTAATGTCATGTATGTGTATTATTTGAACGAAACAAGATAGAAAGGTCATATTTACTATTAAAGCAACCAGATTAATGTGTAGATTCATTTGATACTTGTTATAAAGTTGTAGGACATTGCAACAAATAATTATGATTAAATGTATGTAAGCTAAAATCACTTTTATTAGAACAATAGATATTCCAAACAGGTAGTGGACAGGAAGCTCAGGCCAGCCCCTTTGGATGTCCCCAAGGCTGAACCTGTTCAGCATATACAAAGAGACTAGTGACTCATCATGAGTGAGTGAGTACCCTCCCCCAAAAACTAGATAACACATTGCTGACCACACAGGAAGTTAGTTGCTTTTTGGGACCAGAGGATGAAGGAGTTGCTGGCAGACCAGTTCCTGCATTTATTTACAGAGAGAGAGAGAGAGAGATAGGGAAAGACGAATTTATATAACAAGGATGATGGTATTGTATGCTGGCATGTAACTGTATGTAACTGTATGTATTAATTGCTTACTGTGTGAGTTGTAATCATGTAACTATAGGTATACTGTACTTTGTAATATATATTGAATCTATATCCTTTTTAATAAGAAATATATACATCAATGAGCTTTGGAACTCAGATAATGTGTGGGTGTATTATTTTCTCTTATGGGATGCAGTATTTTGCGATGTATAGCGCACATTCATGGGATATGGTAATAAGAGGTGCAGGCATTTACAATATATATTAGAGCGGGCATTTTAAATCTTTGTGAGAAATCAATTTGGCATTCACAGATAGGGGCTGGTCCGCGATATCAGGGTCTTAATGATGCACTGTACATTATAAACGCGACGCTGTGGTCGATCAGCTTGTGATGGACGCATCCTGACGCTGAGAAAATCATATCCGTGTGTATTGTTGTGATATCAGTAAGCCAATGATATGAAATTTCAAGGGACAATGCGTTTCCCATAATATTTAAGATGCTTAAATGTATTTTTATTGTTGCAAAACAAGGTTCAAATAAGTCATATTGTGTTTGATTCAGATTGGATTGTTTATCTGTTAAGTAGGTTTAAAAGTTGCTGCATAGCCTTGATATGTTTTTTTTTTAACTCAGGCCTAAAATAACTTCTGGTGCTTGTATGGTGTGTGATTTCTTTGTGACAAAGGAAGCCGCATGGTCTGCCCTCCATTTTGGACTAGCCACATGGCCTGTCCACCATTTTGTGTAACCTTCATGGATGTGGAAGGGGGGGAGCAGTGGCCATTTTGGGAAGATCATTTTCTAAATGGCTGATTTTAACTCTGCTCAGAATAATCAGTTTCCTTGGTCACATCAAGCACAATTTATGAGTTACCAATGCATTTATTTAACCCATGCCATAGTCAACTACAAATAGTTTCAATTGGGCCTAGTGAGAGTTAATAGTGAGATGAATAAGAATTACACACAGATTAAAAAAAAAATGTGATTTATTTTTCCTCCAGGATTTAGTTAACTCTGCTTGCTAGTTTAGGATAGCCATTGAAATGTTAATTAACCTGTCCCACTACCCTCTTGAACAGGCATATGAACCTCTGTTGATATGCAAATTAGAGACTTTGAAGGAAATGCATTCATTCAGCATGTGTGTACTGTGTGGGGGTTATATGAGAGTCAAGTGGTATATATATATATATATATATATATATATATAAAAAAATATATATTATATATATATTATTATTATAATTATGTGTATATTTATATCAGTGTATGTTCTGCAAGATAGCTATCCAATCTGAATCATATCATTTAAATTATTGATTATTGCTAGAGTCATTATAGATCTGTGTGAAATAGGATACATTTGTTGCTATATAGGTAAATTTGAAATAACAGTATTTTAAGGAAGTAAGTGAAAAGACAAACGCAGTCTGGCCTAGTTGTAAAGGTTTATACAGAAAAAACTTGGTCTTGTGTTAAGTGAGCGATTATAGCTAATATTGCTCACATTTATAGAAGTTGTGGGATTTGTTTTATTGCAGACGCAGGGTTTTGTACATGTGTCTCAGACAAAGTAAAGGACTGCGCACGCAGCGTAAGAAACACGCACGGTCGCGTGTTTACACAAAGTGCATAAGAATGCGGGCGCTAAGTACAAATTACACAATAGTGTCGTTTAGTTCAAAGGTGGGATAGTAGACATTTAATATAATAGCACAAAACTATCAGATTTCAAAAGCAGGTTACTCTAAATTTAGTTTAAAAACTGTATTGCCTCTGGGGTAAAGCTGCCTATCTGAATGAATTAAAAAATTTTGTACAGAAAAGCCAAAGCGTATTTGAGTGAGCGAACGTAAGAGTGAACGTATTGAACTCCGGAAATCGGGTCCCGTGGTACACCAAGTAAGTAGAGGCTTGGTGGCGTGAGGCGGCTGACTCACGTTAATATAGATTGAAATACGCAAATCGTGAGGAGATTTGCAGAGGAGCGTGATAGTGCATTGTATTGCGAAGTATTGAAGTAAAAGGTTTTTTTGTATTGCGCTCCAAGCTGAGGGTCACAGTTTGTACATTGACCTGTGGTTGTACGGCTGATAGGTAACAAGTACCTATACACTGTGCAATTGGACCGCGCGTTTGTGGGTGCGATATATAGAGCGACTTGATACCCCTTTTACGAGCTTTTGCGTAGAATCGCGGTATCAGTAGTGCTGTGTAGAGCATACGCAAGCGTGATTTGTGTATAAGTGTATAGGGAGTTTTCGCTGGTCTCTCTCAGGAAAATCTCCAGCGGCAGATATTTACTGGAAAAGGTAAGTTACTCCTAACACTTCCAGTAAATAGAAACTAGATAAGGACCTCACTGGGTACGCGGTGGTCACTATTGGAGTGAGTCGTGGTACTCAGCGGAGAAGGAGTTGGTGAAAGCGCTCTAAGAACTTTCACCATCTATTCGTATTGTGCATTGGGATTGCGTAAAAAGGGAAAAAGTCCGCGATGGGATCCAATTGCACAAGCGGTGGACGTTTTGTAGCCAGGGTTCAGGTTGAAGAGCCGCGGCCCAGGGGGTCAGCGAGGTTTGTTATGTGTGGAAAATATGGTTCACACATGGAAGACTTTTTGTCTGAATTGGTACGTATGACTGACAAAGATAGGGTACCATTCCCTAGGGTGGGCAGCTTTGAACCAGAGGTATTGCAGAACTTAAGGATAAGAATATGTCTGATAAAATCCCGAAAACAAAGGGTCAGACATACAAATTGTTTAAACCTGTGACAGCAAGAGGGGTTGGTGAGTTTGATCCTAAGGTATTGCAGGTGGTATGTCTAACCAAAGTCATAAGACAAGAATGGAAATATAATAACTGTTTGAACTTGTAGCAACAATAAACAAGTAGGAAGAAAAAAAGAGAATGCAAGTACACCGCCTTATGTAAATGTGGAAGCAGTCACGGCCAGCATACAAACTATAGAAAATAATAAAAATATGAAAAATATGACTGTAACCTATATATGTACTAATGAATGTTGAAGTTTTATTTAGGAGGAGAAGGTGACCTGATTGTTTTCAGCCATTTCTCATGCACCCAGAGGAGTATCCAACCGGTAAAAGAAAAGCAGCAGCCTGTAGGGGAAGTGGCTGAGACCAGTGGAACAGGTAAGTATGGTATCATTTGTGTACATATATAGTAAAACCCAAAAATAAAACAAAAAAAAAATCAAGAAAGTAACGTCAGAAATGGAGAAAAACCTGTCCGCACATTAGTATTTGCCAGTAGGAAAGCGGACAGAGACAAGGTAACCCCAGGGTATTTCTTTCAGTTACCATATAAGAAGTATTCATTCCTAGTAATGCCCCTAGTCAAGATGAGCTCGGAAATGTTTGTTGGACCATGTACAGACCCTTAATACGGGATGAGAAGGAATGAATGAATACTTCGCATGACCTAGAAGCTTGTTAAACTTTTTTTTGTCTTTTGCAGTAATAGAAAACTCTCCATCTGGATAAGACCACTGGTAAACACTAATTCGGCAAATGGGAGGTGGCTGTCTCTGTGCAAATGGACGGGCTCAATAAGGCATTGAGTGTCAGGGTGCAGACTTCTTTGCAAAATTGGAAAGGGGTCACAGTAGCTAAACTTAGATAGTGTGCTATTGAACATCACAAGAATAGTGCTAGGCGCAGAGAACAACAGGTGGAGAAGTTGAGGACGGTAAGTATACTGGCACCTACAGGAAAGACCCATCATTCCCAAAACCCCCAAATCCCTAATGGTCAATAATATGTTACACTTGTAGGAAGGAAGGGCATTTTGCCAGAGATTGTAGGAGTAGTAGGACACATAGTCAATATAGGCCCCCTAGACAGAAATCACAAGCCACGTTATTAAACACATAGACGGGACCAAGGAACATATAGTAAGGAATCATATGCCATATAGAAAACACAGATTCGGCTAATGGGAAGAACAAAATAAATGCAACATTACCCTTTGACAAAACTTGCTGGGGTTAAGATGGGGCCTCTAAACTTTTGCTTCTTTTTCCTAGCAGAAATGGCCCCTGATTAACTTAATTTTGTTAGATATGATGTACTTCCTGAGCGGGAGCACAGTATATGTATAACGTATGTTAGACACCCACGAAGACTAATGTCGCATTCTACTGTTCTAGATGCATGTTCATCACAGGCAGAGGAAATTATCTCACAGATACCGGGTTCCCTATGAACTAAGGATGGACAGGACACTGGATTGATGGCTGGGATAGTCCCAATAGCGATACGATAAACACAGAATTTTTTTTAAGGGGAGTAGACCAAGTAGAGAATCACTTCCCCGTAGTGCCCAATCCAGTTGTCAAATTTTTTATAAAATCTTCTCCCCCTCTATAAACTCATCTGTCACCAACCTCTATTCTGTTTCTCTACAGTTTTCCTCTTCATCTTTTGCGTTCACTTCACACAGGGTGGTACAATACATGGACCCAAGTACAGTTCAAACTCCACATGCCTAGGTCCTTCAGAGTTCTGCCCAAACCCAGTATATCTCAACAGCACGATAACACCAGTATCACTGCAGTGTGCCTTGTCATGCACAAAGGGTGGAGAATGGGAATACTGGTGAAGGGAAATTTTGTATAGACACTGATATGCCTGTTGGTGAATGGCAAACCTGACATTTTCTTTTTCATTTTCTTCTTCTTTCTCTCCTCTAGAGATGTTTTTTTTTTTTTTTTGAGTTATGCTCATGGTACTATACATTGCAAACACACGATAGTTAAATTAAGATACAAAAATTTGTGTTCCCTGCAGGAAGAGGCAGTCTGGAGGACATAGGGGTATGGCCAGGAGTCCTCAGGACGGGTGTGGTTCATCAAATCGACAGTATCTAGGTCGACAATGTTTAGGTCGACCACTATAGGTCGACAGTCACTAGGTCGACATGGATGGAAGGTCGACAGGGTTTCTAGGTCGACATGTGCTAGGTCGACAGGTCTAAAGGTCAACATGAGGATTATTAGTTTTTGTGTCGTTTTCTTCGTAGAGTGACCGGGATCCCAAATTAGTGCACCGCGTTCGCTCGCCATGCTTCGGGCATGGTGCCTTCGCCCCGCTACCGCTTCGCTCGGCACACTTTACCGTTCCAATCGTAGTCCACGTGGATCGTTAAGTATAAAAATTCAAAAAAAGAAAAAAAATGTGAAAAACTCATGTCGACCTTTAGACCTGTCGACCTAGCACATGTCGACCTAGAAACCCTGTCGACCTTCCATCCATGTCGACCTAGTGACTGTCGACCTATAGTGATCGACCTAAACATTGTCGACCTAGACACTGTCGATCTTCAGACCGGATCCCCTCAGGACTGTGGGCAGGTGGACACGGTAAGCCAGTAGCCCCCAGAGCATACCTTCCAAGTCTAGCTGAGGTGGCACACGGTCTGACTCATCTAGGCAAAGAGGGTAGGTGCAGGCTGATGAGAGCCTACTGGTGTGCGCCAGGATTCTATTCTCATGCAGGTAAAGAGAGCAATGACCTGTCTTGCTTGCTTGAGGAAGAATATTGGTAAAGCAATACCAACAGAGCCATCCCATATCCCTCCTGCAGACGGATCTTATCAGGAAATACAAATCGACTTCGTACAGTTTCGACTTCGTAAGAGGTGCATGCATTTACAATATATATTAGAGCGGGCATTTTAAATATTTGTGAGAAATCAATTTGGCATTCACACTCTTTGGCAGCCAGTGCGACTGAAAAGTATCGCTAGACCCTGTGTGAAACTACATTGTTTGTTGTAATAGTACATCGCGCGTACGCATTGCGCCGCCTATGCATGAGCAGAAGTGCTGTTTTTTTAGCCTTATCGCAGCACAGTGAATGAATGCAGCTAGCGAACAACTCGGAATGACCCCCATAATACAGAGGTTTAAATTTGCAGACAATGCAGGAACTATGAACATAATACTGAGGTGAGGCAGCAATTTTGTGTCATCATTTCCGAGGATTATTCATCCTACCCATGAAGGTTCCAGTCCAGGCAGCCATCTTGGGCACACTACATCAGTTACACTAGGTAAAAAACAAGCAATGCCTGGATGAGATGACACGTAATGAAAGCAACAGAATACTAAAATGAAAAATACAGTTCTTTCAAAATCATCAGAACCGTGCATTGGGCCTAATACAGACTGCTGTGCATCAGGTCTGAATTGCGCATATGTATGCAACGGAATGAGTAGGCATGTCGAACCGTAGTGCCGGGTAGCGACGGGATGATGCGAACAAAGCGATCGCAAGGTGACTGACAGGAAGAGGTCGTCTGTGGGTGGCAACTGACCGTTTTAGAGGAGTGTCCGGAAAAACGCAGGAGGATCCAGGCGTTTGGAAGGAGGGTTTCTGACGTCAGCTCCGGCCCCGATCATCGCAGCGGCTGAGTAAGTCCTGGGTAGTGCAGAGACTGCACAAACGTTTGTTTGTGCGGCTCTCTGCACATGCGATATCACAGCTGCACAGCGAATTCCCCCCTCCCCCTGTAGGCGGCGACTACCTGATCGCAGGGATGCAAAAAACGCACCCTAGCGATCAGGTCTGAACTACCCCCATTGTTACAGCCTACTCACAAGAGTACCAGACGAGGCAGCCATCTTGGGTGCACAAGTCACAGTGGGCTGGATGAGCAATTTGTAGAAGTGAAATACAGTATACAGTGGGGAAATACAGAACAAGATGATCAAGGTAAAAACCTCCCATAGATCAAAAAAAATAAAAACAATGAGAAAACAAGGACTTGGAGACTTGGATGATAAACATGTTTTGACTGATAACCTTTTATTTCCATGGAAGTTATACGTTGTATTTGCTTGGTAGGCATTCTTGAGTCTCATGGTACTGCCCCAAATCCCCCCCCCCCCGCCCCAGCTACTTACCGGGGCAGACAGGAAGTAATAGGGCATCTATTGCTCTGGGGCATCCATTCCACAACCACTCCCCGCAAACGCCATTGGGTATATTTACAAAGAATCGTATTTGTGCCGATTTGGTGGGAGATTCATCTCGATTAGTATCGGTCGTGTTTTTTTGCAACTTTTTACTTTTGTTTCATGTAATTTACAAAGCTGCCAAATGCTCTTCTTTCGTATGTTCCGATGTCGATGTGAATCGTATTGTGGGGCAGTGTTTTATGGGAGTGATTATTAAAACACTGCCGGACATAACACAATGAAGCCCGGACGGATCAGTGAGATCCGTGCTGGGCTTCATTGTGTACATGCTACTAAGTGTTGAAAGGGTTAAAAATAAAATAAAAAATTGTGTGGGGTCCCCCCTTCTATGTATAACCAACCTCGGGCTCTTTGAGCCGGTCCTGGTTGTAAAAATACAGGGGGAAAATTGCGTAGGGTCCCCCCATATTTAAACAACCAGCACCGGGCTCTGCGTCCAGTCCTGGTTCAAAAAATCTGGGGGACAAAAGATGTAGGGGTCCCCCATATTTTTCAAACCAGCACCGAGCTCCACTAGCCAGAGAGATAATGCCACAGCCGAGGGACACTTTTATATTGGTCCCTGCGGCCGTGCCATTACCCCCCCCCCCCAACTAGTCACCCCTGGCCGGGGTACACTGGAGGAGTGAGGACCCTTTAAATCAAGCCACCCAAGGGCCAGGGGTGAAGCCCGAGGCTGTCCCCCCATCCGTGGGCGGTAGATGGGAGGCTGATAGCCTTTGTGTAAAAATAATTAAAATTGGGGTTTTTGTAGGAGAACTACAAGTCCCAGCAAGCCTCCCCGCAAGCTGGTACTTGGAGAACCACAAGTACCAGAATGCGCGGAAAGATCGGGCCCGCTGGTACCTGTAGTTCTACTACAAAAGAAATACCCCAAAACACAACACACACACCGTGACAGAAAAGCTTTCATTTACATTGATGCACACTTACACACTCACATACTTACCTATTGTCCCATGGAGCCCCTTGGTCCTCTTGTCCCGTAGAATCCACAGTGGACCTGTGAAAAGATGCCCAAAATACTCACCTATTATCCGGTGAAGTTCAGTCCTCTTCATTCCATGTAACATCCAGGGGGTTAAAAAACAAAAAACTGCTAAAATCCGAACCCTCGCACCCACAAGAGTGACCCCAATTTGCAGACCGCAAAGTTCCCATCATAGGCTATAATGGAGTACCGTGATCCTCCATTATAGACGTTGCGCTGAGCCTGATTGACAGGCAAGGAGCACACAGCCTATCAGGAGAGCGCTATGACATGGCGCTCCCTGATTGGCTGGCGGGATCTCCAGTGACAGTAGTTACGAAGGGTGGGGGGGGGGGGGGGGGGCGGCATTCGGAAAAAGGGGTTTCATGTGTAAACAAGGAACCCCTTTAGTGCGTGGGCTCGGGTTTTAGCGTTTTTTTTTAACCCCCTGGATGCTACATGGAATGAAGAGGACTGAACCTCACCGGATAATAGGTGAGTATTTTGGGCATCTTTTCACAGGTCCACTGTGGATTCTACGGGACAAGAGGACCGAGGGGCTCCGTGGGACAATAGGTAAGTGAGTGTGTAAGTGTGCATGTATGTAAAATAAAGCTTTACTGTCACTGTGTGTTTTTTTGTAGTAGAACTACATGTACCAGCGGGTCCGTTATTTACCCACGTGCTGGTACTTGTGGTTCTCCAAGTACCAGCTTGCGGGGGAGGCTTGCTGGGACTTGTAGTTCTATTACAAAAAACAATATTCTTTATTTTTACACTAAGGTTATCAGCTTCCCATCCACCGCCCACGGATGGGTGGGACAGCCTCAGACTTCACCCCTGGCCCTTGGGTGGCTGGAGGGGGGGACACCTTGATTTAAGGGGTCCCCACTTCTCTAGGGTACCCCGGCCTGGGGTGACTAGTTGGGGGGGGTAATGCCACGGCCGCAGGGACCAGTATAAAAGTGTCCCCCGGCTGTGGCATTATCTCTCTGGCTAGTGGAGCTCGGTGCTGGTATAAAAAATACGGGGGACCCCTACATCTTTTGTCCCCCGTATTTTTTGAACCAGGACCGGACGCAGAGCCCGGTACTGGTTGTATAAATATGGGGGGACCCTACGCATATTTTCCCCTCTATTTTTACAACCAGGACCGGCTCAAAGAGCCCGAGGCTGGTTATACATAGGAGGGGGGACCCCACGCAAATTTTTTCTGTGATTTTTAACACTTTCACACCCCTTCCCACAGATAAGCATGCACGGATCTCACTGATCTGTGCATGACTATCAGAATACGCATCCAAAAAGCAGGTCTATTTGAAAACTGCTTTTTTTTTTTTTTACGAATTAGAACATTTCCCGGCAGTGTTTGGCTATTGCCGGCAGTGATTGTGAATACGAATTCTTAGTAAATTACCGAGTTCTATAAAATAACAGGCATGTTTGACCGATGGTGTATTCATTTGTATTTGTGAACTCTGCCGTTAAAACAAATACGAATGCCCTCATCACTGCCGAGATTTGTGTTTAGTAAATTTCCGAGATGACTCTTTGAAAGAAGAAACCAAGCTTGGCAAAAATCAGGACCTTAGTAAATATACCCCCATGTGTACGCCCATGAATGCCCGCCAGCTGTCAATCAAACTGTGATCGCATCTCGGAAAGATGCGTTCGCATAAGAATCGCGGGTCATGCACGTACAATGTGTTCGCAACGCATGTGCAGTTGTCCAATAATGGTCCGTTTTGCGATTTAGCAAAATTGCAACTGAAGCTGAATAAGGTCACAATTCCTATTTCCAGTCTGGATCATAATCCTTCTCTTTTCAGAGTTCCGTTTTCGGCCTCTGAGGACACACAGAGAAGAGACGCCTCAGTAAGTGCGGTTAGCGAGCAGCGGCGCGGCAGTTTATGTGATTAAAAGGTGTAAACAACTGTTTGGATCGTGGCCTAGCAAAGGTTTAGTTAAGGTGTCCTGACGTGATCCCGGTTTAATGGCGTGTTCAGTCTCAGAGGACAGAGCTCAGGTGGGTAGGGCACAAGTCATCTACTTACAATATGTAAATGTTTATTGAACGTTCCAGCCTCCGGCGTCAGATGGGATGAGAATAAATCAGAAGATTTGTTTTATTACATTTTATCTTTCGAGAAGTATAATTTCTCTCTTCTCACCCCCTTGCGGATATGTTTATGGCACTAAGCCACTGTGCTAGGTTACAGCAGATTTTAATATTTAAGTGTCTAAGCTGCTCACTTGCTAAGAGAGATGAGAGTCAGTCGCAGAATGATTTCACTGCGATACTGCTTTGGGAAAAGTCTGCTATTTGCTAAAAAATGACTATAAAATGAAAAACAGAGATGCATTTCCATAAAAGGGTAACTACTGTAATGGTGGGTACACAGGCGACGATTCAAAATTGCCAGCGACGATTACACACTTGCCGATGCCAGCTGCGATGAACGATGGAGGGGTGGGTGGGTGTGCGGGGGGGTTAGCGGGGGCAACATGGCATCGCTAGCGATAGCCTCAGATCTTTTTGCATGTACAAAAGATCTGAGGGTGTCGCTAGCGACCCGCGGGTGCGAGCATCGTCAGTGTCTTCATTCACACACATGGAACCATTTGAACGATTGGTTGTTCCCATCGATCGGGAATGCCCACATCATTTGTCAAATCTATCCATGTATATGCACCTTAAGGTGGTCATACCGAGTTGTTCGCTCGCTAGCTGTTTTTAGCAGCCGTGCAAACGCTATGCCGCCGCCCACTGGGAGTGTATTTTAGCTTAGCAGAAGTGCGAACGAAAGGATCACAGAGCGGCGGCAAACTTTTCTTGTGCAGTTTTAGAGTAGCTCAATACCTACTCAGCGCTTGCGATCACTTCAGATTGTTCAGTTCCTGTTTTGCCGTCACGAACACGCCCTGCGTTCGCCCAGCCACTGGGTTTTCCTGGCACGCCTGCGTTTTTTCGTACACTCCCTGAAAACGGTCAGTTGACACCCAGAAACGCCCATTTCATGTCAATCACTCTGCGGCCAGCAGTGCGACTGAAAAGCTTCGCTAGACCTTGTGTGAAACTACATCATTTATTGCAGTAGTACATCGCGCGTGTGCATTGCGCCGCATACGCATGTGCAGAACTGCAATTTTTTTGCCTCATCGCTGCACAGCGAACGAAAGCAGCTAGCGATCAACTCAGAATGACCCCCTAAGTCTGCACGGGTGTAGCTTGGGGGATCTTGGACGTTGGTGCAATATCTAACATGAGGCTCAATTACACGCATGCAAACCACCCCCTCCGTTCTGCAATGTATAATGCAATGGGCAGAGGAGAATTTGCAATCCACACAACAGTCACAAACCCCTTTTAACCTCCATATGTATGGGACACATTATCCTCAATAGACAGAGCACCTGCATACAGGGGTCACCTGCCACAGATTCTCCGCTTAGACTTGTTATCATAAGTTATATACTGTAGCACCACCATTATATTCATCGGGATACATTAAGGATACCGGTGTTTGGCATCACGGCAGTCGGAATACCGGCGCTGGAATCCTCACAGTGCTCGGAATGCTGATACCAGTTTAGACACCAGCGGGGAGAGTTAGGGTTAGACTGCGGCATTCTCTGCCTTGGCATGCTAGTGCCGGGAAATCATATGTATTCCTATTCATCAGTGTACAGAGAATAATTATCTACATCATTTTCATTACCCTACCAGAACGTTTTTGGACTGAGGGAGAAAGACGAGGTGTGGAGACGAGGGGGGACATTTACTAAGCAGTGATAAGAGTGGAGAAGTGAGACAGTGGAGAAGATGCCCATGGCAACCAATCAGCACTGAAGTAACATCTATAATTTGCATACTATAAAATGATACAGAGCTGCTGATTGGTTGATGGGACAACTTCTCCACTGGCTCACTTCTCCGCTCTTTTCACTGCTTAGTAAATGTCCCCCAAGGTGTCTCATCTCCACATATTATTAAGGATACCGCACCGTGCTGCTTCGGGAACTTTCTGCAAGATCCGTACTGTACAAGGTGAGCACCTTCGAGGGGCATTTCCTCCGACTGCTATTGTTTTATGTTTTCATGATTACCTAGCACATACCTCCCAAAATTCCCTAGGCATAAAGAAGAACGTGTGTGCAGGTGCCCAAAATGAAGGGGGTGTGGCCTTGTGGGGGGAAAAAAGCCACGGCTTGTTTCTAGTTACTATGGGGACATGCCCAGTGCTCTGGGAGCTGCGGGATATGCCCCCGTCAGGGCTGTCTTTTCGTATGGGCTCAGTGGGCTCTTGCCCAAGGGCCCCAGGAGTAAAAGGGCCCTAGGCTGATAGCTGAGGGTCCCCTCTTTCCAGGGGTACCAGATTTTTGAAAATCGGCCCTGGGGAACCGGAGATATCTGACTTGAAAGCAGTGGTCCCATCCAAGCCTGTTAATTGCTATTCCCAGACAGATCTCTCGGGTTTTGTCTAATTTAGAGTTTTTCTGAGGGTATAATCCAAAAGCTGGGACCCTCCCCTTTTCAGTGGACACTGGCAGCTTGTCTCTACTATGCCCAGAACCAGAGATATCAGCCTTCAAGCACCTGGTCTCTGCTCCAGCTCCACACGGCTGGTATGCAGTTTTATATTTTCGTTGGTGGATTGCTCTGGCTCCTGAACTCTGACCCCCAAGTCCCCATTACCTCCTGAAGGTGGGACTCTCTATTTTTGTATCCCATTCAAAGCTAAGAAATATATTTAAAGGAACTTGAGATATCTGCAGTCAAGTAATCTGCCCCACCAGAAAATGATGAATATTAATCCCACTCCACTATCCACCCCTCCCCTACGTATTCAACACCCCCTACCACCCTGGAAGTCATGTACCAGGGCCCCTTCATTCAGCCCAATGTCCCTTTCTACAGTGTAGCCCCATCTGTACAGTAACGGAGTAATTAGCAGAAATTACTGCTCCAGGTCATACATGCTGAGCGGAAGATAGAACACCCCCTATTGCCTGTGGGACATCAAAGCTGCCGCTGATAGCACTCCACACCCCTACCGCTGGAGGATGGGTAGGGGCCCCAGTGTATTGCTGTGCCCAGGGGCCTACACTGCTGTTAAGATGGCCCTGCCCCCTGTCCCTCTCTACCGTGAATAGATGACATGCGCACAGCTTCTATTCACCGCTGCAGAGCGCTGGAATGGGTCCACATAAAAGCTTGAGAATCCCAACATACCTGTCTTACCAACAGAAGGGTAGACGCCTTCCAATATCACTTTGTGCTAGACAGAGGTGTCATTAAATGGCACTCTGTTTTAAGGGCAGTCACTAAAAACTGAAGACTCTCTTTGGAAGCACCATTAGGAGTAATTCATGAACTGTGGTTACCTATGAGACTGCAAGCCAATAGCTTTCCCTAACCTAACTTCCTTATGCATGCATACAGTATGTTTTTAGTTAAGTGTAAACATTTATCAAAGGTATATTAAGGATCGGCAGTACAGGCTTCCATAGAAATGAATGTCAAGAGTGGCTTTACTTGCATTTTAAAAACTTTTTATCACAGAAGCGCAGCTGAATTTCTAAATACAATAATGTGCAAGCAGATGGTGCAAAAAGTACAAAATCTGCTTTGGCTTAGATGTAAATTAAAAATGATTAAGATTTACGGTGCAAACATGGAAGCTTTCATTATTTTGCTCAGATTAAACACACCCTGGAGATGACCAAGTGATGATCAAACGAAAGTTCTCAGATCAGATGAATCCTGTGAGGTTTGGTTCCTTCTTATAACAGGGGTTGTGGGGAAGGGGGGACCTAGATGATGAGATGGTGAGCAGCTGTATAATTCCACGGTGTACCATACCAAAATGCACGGGATGTAGTCAAAATGTCAACATCACAATGTCGGCAGATATGATGTCTACATTGTTAAAATGTCAACAGAAAACCGTAGAGTTCGGCACTTGAGGGAGGGTTAAGCTGCGGGGGGAGCTAGGATTAGGGTAGAAAAACGTATTGGAACGCCAGAGGACTGGAGCTCTGACCTGGGAGTGACGTCACATGACCACCAGGACTCAGAAGGTGCCCCTGGAGCCGCCGCAGCCGCCACCAGGAGCAGGTAAGTCACCGCTGGGTCACCAGGACGAAATATCAACATTCTACCATGTCAACATTTCATCACTGTCTCTACATGATGAACGTCGACATAGAACATCGACATGTCAACATTATTACCATGCTGGAATTCTTGTGTCTAAATGATGATGAATGTTGACATTAGGAGGACTGCCGACATATTGTACGCAACCCTAATTACACAGATAGAAGAACCAGCTAGGTGTAATAGACCTAGTAGGCCAGTACTACGAAAACCAGCACTGGATATTTCCTCAACATCACAAATGCAAATGACAGTGGTTTGTCATTTGCCGGGTGCACATAGACTTCATGCATGTACTGCTACAAGCCCTTCCCTGGTGTACAGCCATGTGTGTGGCTGTGCAAGTACTAAATGCCCACTCTGGGCGTCTTTAGATGCTATGTGCAGATTCTCCGCCAGAGTATGGCCCCAATGTATGTGACATCCCATCACATGCCCATAAGATGGACTAAGGGCCACACGGCGGCGATGCTTTTGTACCTGAAGATTACCTCCCTACCAGTGCAGCTCCTGCGCGCTGGTAGGGAGCTACCCGTCGCTGTATGGGTCGCAGCGGCTGCGTGTAACGTCACGCAGCTCCCGCGATCCGCCTTCCCGCACGGTCCGGGCATACCTGTGTTGCCCGGACCGCGCCCCCAAAACGGCGGCCAAACGCCCAGTAACCACCTCTGCCTGTCTATCGGGCAGAGTCAATCGCTGGGCTGAGATGACGATAGCATCTCTGGCATGCGCCGGTGTACTGCAGTGCCTGCGCAGTTCAGACCCAGTACATTTTTAATATATTATTTGGTACATGCGCCTCAGCAGTAATGATAACAGTCCGTGCTGATGATATCACTGCCTCAACAGTCCTGTATCCTTTTTTATTCACAGTCCTGACTTAATGATTGATAATTGGCTCATGGCAGACTGGGGCATATTCATTCAAGAGATTTGTGGATTCTAGTGGCCAAAGGGGAAAAGAATTCCGAGTTAGGTAACATGCCCAACGTTCTCCTCTAGAATGCAGTATGGTCGGAACTGAGGCATGGCTGAGGTTGACTGGTAATGTGGCTGATGTATAGTAAGAACTATGCAGGCTGAATAGTGTATACTGCGTGGAATCGCTCTGCACGTCCCCGGAAAACCGGCGCAGTCATACGGCTGCTGATGCAGACTTTTGTGATTGGGAGCCGAGTAAAATAGAAGCATGTTCCCCCTTCTTTGCTACCAGACACCCATACAGCTGAGAAAGCTGTGTTATCATTGGGTGGTTGGGGGCAGGTGCACGGGTGATGACGGTTACCAGCACAAAGCACTTGTGATTGGGTAATTTTAGCTGACACCAACAGGTGGTTTGGGCCTGAGTCAGAGATAAACAAAGATCACAGAGTAGCCAAAAAGAGGGCGTGGCTTCATGAAAAGGGAGCGAGACCTCACGGGAGGCGTGGCTTTGTAAGGGAAGCCCCCCGATTGCCTCACTGTCCCCCTGGAGACTCTTCCATCACTGTTGGCCTCCTTCTTAGTGATGGGAGCCCAGGGCTGCAGGTTAGCTCTTCACACTGCGGAGGAGTCAGCATTTTGGTGTCACCCTCTGGACATATTTTTTAATTAAGTAAAAGTTGTGCCCAGTTGGCAACCAACTAGACTTTCTGCCAGCCCCAATGTCCTTCTCCGATTGCCGTTGGAAACATGCAAGTTTTATATGTGCTTTTATTATTTTTTAAACTCATTTCTATTTGTATTCAGAATCCATCAGAGTTTACCAAAAGCAAAAATGGTATTGCGTACACCTGGCCCCAGCACTCATACATATTAATAGGCTCTTGTTAATATTTATACACCTGCTTGAAACATTAATACTTGAAACGTATAATTTTCATTTTTCCGGCTTCAGATGACTCGGAGCGTCTCATCTTGGGAAACAAACATCTGTAATTATACACAAGGACACGAGCCGAGCTTAAGGAGGGGGTGCGTGTCGGAGACTGTGCGATACTTGTGTCATTAGTGGTACTGCTGTGGGTATAATTCATACCGAGTTGCGTGCATGGTTCCTGTATATGCAGCATGCGTTGTAATTATACAATGGGGGAAATGCAGCGAGTGATATAGCCAGCAGGTCTCAATGATTCTTACATCTGCTAATATCACATGCTTGTTTATAGGACGTGTACACAAGGCAATTATCCAGATAACTGATAATACATTCATCAAACCGTTGGGGTTTTAAAAAAAAAAAAATAAGATTTTTTTATTTATTTTATTTATTCTTTTTATACACAGAGTTCTTTTATCTATGACTCCACTGACAACATACTGTAATCACCGTCTTCATTTAAGCATTCAGCGTATCTGTCCACAAGCTGCACAGTCCGCTTGATGTTCTCTGCTGATTAAACCAGTTGCTGACTGCAAGTTTCATCTCATCACTTCCAAAAAGTTTTCTACCCAGTAACTCTTTGAGCGCAGTGAAATCGCTTGGAGCAAAGTCTAGACTACAGAGCAGCGATGGAATTTGCTACACTATACTGTATATAAGAATCTGTTAATTTATAAATAAATAGGGTGGATGGTCTAAAACCTACCACCCAAAACTGCGACAAACGAGGGTCATTCCGGTCGGTCTTCAGCAAGCACGCTCATCCATTATTGAACATCACACCACTTTCTCATATCACCGTAAAGCGGCTGAATGGCGTCAGGTCTTCCTTTCATCACAGAGCACATATAAAACTGGTCGGGGAGGGTGAATGATCTGCGCGGTGGGAATGCGCATACTGTCTTTACTTTCTGGTTTCCCCTCATTTAAGGATACAGATTTTTTGCACGGGCAAAAATGAAGTGTTCCGTGAACTTTTGGAATGTTGAAGCATACTCTATATTGGCTCCTTTAGGGAGGCTGCAAACCCTAACCAAGATGGCCGCCTTCTATACCTCTGCGCGTGTGTGGTGCCATCTTGTCACTGTGTTAGAGCGCCACAGTGGAACTGTTCCCTGCTATTACTGCTGATCCATCCTGCTGCAGCCACAGGTACCGCTTATATCCTGTACGGTTCATATACAGTCAGTGGCTTGTGACCTGTATGCTCCGCTCCATGCTGAGAGTCTGTGTATGCATTACTGCGAGCATACGTCCCAACAGAGATGGTAAGTAGGGACTACCTGGCGCAGAGAAAAGAGGGTGCGGCCTATAGAAATGGGGGCATGGCTTCATCGGAGGACCGATTTCGTAAGCCACGCCCCTTTTTCCATCATTAAGGGAGCACGGCCAGCGCTCTGTGCGCATGCGCACGTCTTTTCCCCGCTGACAGGTGCCCCCCAACTGCTACGACAGCAGGTGTAACGGATAAATGTGGTGTTTTGCAACAACCAATCAGATGCTTTCTTTCAGTTTTTTTAAACTGCACAAGAAATAAGTAAGAATCTTATTGGTTGTTCTGGCCAATACCATATATTTATTTTTCTGCAATTTTATCAGTGTTTCCCAATATTGTCCAATGCTGGTAGCTCGCGCCATGCTCCGACCACTAGCTGCTGTTGTTATAGTGTTGCTGGAATATAAAGGCGATCTCTGATCTAGCTGGGAAATATTGGCCCTCATTCCGAGTTGTTCGCTCGTTCTTTTTCATCGCATCGCAGTGAAAATCCGCTTAGTACGCATGCGCAAAGTTCGCACTGCGACTGCGCCAAGTAACTTTACTATGAAGAAAGTATTTTTACTCACGGCTTTTTCTTCGCTCCGGCGATCGTAATGTGATTGACAGGAAATGGGTGTTACTGGGCGGAAACACGGCGTTTCATGGGCGTGTGGCTGAAAACGCTACCGTTTCCGGAAAAAACGCAGGAGTGGCCGGAGAAACGGTGGGAGTGCCTGGGCGAACGCTGGGTGTGTTTGTGACGTCAAACCAGGAACGACAAGCACTGAACTGATCGCAGATACCGAGTAAGGTTGAAGCTACTCAGAAACTGCTAAGTAGTTAGTAATCGCAATATTGCGAATACATCGGTCGCAATTTTAAGAAGCTAAGATTCACTCCCAGTAGGCGGCGGCTTAGCGTGAGCAACTCTGCTAAATTCGCCTTGCGAGCGATCAACTCGGAATGAGGGCCCATATTCCATTGATGTGAGATAAAGCTGCTCATGTTAATGCAGATCTTTGTTCTCCGCTGCGAGGATGATGAGGGCACAGGCTTTACAGCTCCCTACATTAGTGTCTCCTCCGTCTCATCTGTAGGTTCTGAAATTATAAGTCTGGAGCCTCCTCTGTTCTGTGCAATGTTACCCCAGAGAGAGCAATAATAATAATAATAATAATAATAATAATTGCATTTTTGCCCCTATAGTAATAGCTGGAACACCAACCAACCTTGAATTCCTGACTGTAAGGCTGGAGTACAAGTACTTTGCCTGGCATTAATAAACAATTAACCATTCCACATAAGAGGTTTATATGGGGCATATTTATCAATTATTGTGTTTCAGATCCTCCTGCTGCATGCAATGCATATGTGTTTCTGTAATGGGTGCAGTGTGTGCGGAGCATACGGGCCCCTGGGTTCGGGGGGGGGGGGGGGGGGCACACCGCACCCACACAGTATACTTACCCCTCCGGAGTCCAGTGGCAGCCCTGCAGTGCCGAAATCACTTCACTCACTTAAAAATCACTACAATTCACTTAAAAATGGCCACCGCGGCTATTCCCGAGTGATTTGCACATGCGCACTGAAGATGCGGGAGCCATGTTCCCAGAGACCTGCGCATGCGCAGTAGACTGTTGTATTATACCAGAGTCTACTAGCTGCCGTAGAGGAGGGGGCCCACGACGGAGGTTGTACGCAGGTCCCCTCCTCTCTTATAACGCCCCTGATGCAATGTATATGCCCGCTCTTCAGTGTATTCACAAAATGGTGCAGCAGCCATTTTCCCTGTGTTTTGCTCATGCCCAGTAGGAAAATCTTCAGGAAAATGGACGCCCCACCTTTTTCCTGGAGACCTGCGACTGCACATGGGACCCCTCCTCTGTTGATATGCCACTGGTCGGAAGCAAAGCAGAGCTTGGTAAATTTGACTATAGGGGCTGATTTTGCGGTTGAAAATGGAGAACCCCCTTAATACTGTGGGATGTTTAATTTTCCTACAAAAATACTGTGGAAGTCCTGGATGGGTGGTGGCCAGGGAAAAGAGCTTGACATCTGCCGCCCCTCTGGTGAAAAATGCACACCGCCTGCTGTGTCATGTTTTCATGTTTTGTTTTTTTTTGGAAGGGGCGCTGTTTTTTATTTTGCCCTGGGCGCCAAAGCGACTAGTTATGCCTCAGTCTGCAGGGTGGGACTGCTGGACAGTGCCTGAAAAGCGAGACAGTCCCCAAAAAGCAGGGAGGTATGCTTCTGCACTAGAGCAGCACAGCAGATATACATTGAGAATTGCTTAGTATTTTATCCCTGCACCATACAGGAGTAGACAATATCTATGTAAATATACAGTCATCATTCACTGGTTCCCCCAACATCGGAGAAGGAAACATTTATTCAGTCATTTTCCAAACACTTACAGTATGTCCCACAAACGCACAATATCACCCTTCCCTGATGTCATATTCAGAGCGATTGCACAACCCACACAGTACATCACAACTCGTAGTGAAATGTGATATATTTTATACCGCAATACTTTTTTCTGAACGACATTTGCAGGGATTTTTTATTTCAGGCAGCGACTTCAGTGCACATTATCCAGGATGTAAAAGCTGCACTCTTTGCAGATAAACAGAATACATTAAACATGTAAAAATGACAGGTTACCACGGAGGTGTGCAGGTAATACAGTATGTGTAACGTGCTTAGTGTCCAGGGACAACAATATTCATGCAAAGCTTGGATTGTCTTCATATATGATAAATGTATTATTTAGAAAGGTTCTTAACTGCGTACAGTACAAATCTCCATATTAAATATTTTTTCTAAATAATAATAGGAATTGATTGGCATACCTACCAATGGGGATCATTCCGAGTTGTTCGCTCTGTATTTTTTTCTCGCAACGGAGCGATTAGTCGCTAATGCGCATGCGCAATGTCCGCAGTGCGACTGCGCCAAGTAAATTTGCTATGCAGTTTGGTATTTTACTCACGGCATTACGAGGTTTTTTCTTCGTTCTGGTGATCGTAATGTGATTGACAGGAAGTGGGTGTTTCTGGGCGGAAACTGGCCGTTTTATGGGTGTGTGTGAAAAAACGCTACCGTTTCTGGGAAAAACGCGGGAGTGGCTGGAGAAACGGAGGAGTGTCTGGGCGAACGCTGGGTGTGTTTGTGACGTCAAACCAGGAACGACAAGCACTGAACTGATCGCACTGGCAGAGTAAGTCTCGAGCTACTCAGAAACTGCACAGAGAAGTCTTTTCGCAATATTGCGAATCTTTCGTTCGCAATTTTGATAAGCTAAGATTCACTCCCAGTAGGCGGCGGCTTAGCGTGTGCAAAGCTGCTAAAAGCAGCTTGCGAGCGAACAACTCGGAATGACCCCCAATGTTGGGGATTAGTGGAGTGGGACCCTGTACACACCTACGACACGCAAATTACTGCAAAGGGGGTGGAGCCTTAGGGAAAGGGGGTGGAGATTCACAGCACCCCCCACCCCACTGTTCCCGTCACTGTGGGGACCTGCCCAGCACCCCAACCCCACTGTTCTCATCACTGTGGCGGCGTGCCCAGCACTCTCCGAGATGCTGGGCTGCCCCCAGGTTCCCCCTACACGTGAAAAGATGCCTTTGGCTTGCAAGGTGCCAAGAACGACTCCCTGCAGCCTGTAGTGCTGTAATTCCTAGGCTGTCCATGTACTGATAATCTGTTAAAGCCCCTTGTGAGCATAGCCAGATTAAGGGGGGATGCAGGGCGTACTGTACCCCGGGCCCCACTTTGTCAGCCCCCTCTGGCCAGAGCACACTGACATCACTAGCTTTCCCTCTTCAGCAGCAGCAGAACCAGCAGCCAGAATGCGAGCAGGACAGTATGCAGTGCAGGCAGAGACACAGGAGTATTAGGTTTCATTAGCTACCGATAGAGCTTTTTGACCAGAGGAGAGATAGGAGGGTGGAGAGAGCTGTAAGTAACACAGGGATCCCAGCTTCTCCTCCTCCCTGCCTGGGTGTCTGGGTCCTGTGTAAACTGCTATGCAACTAAATCATTTGAGTCTAGCGTTACAGACACACACAGAGTCCTCCTGAGTCCTGTCCCAGTGTGTAAGCAGTACAGAGGCTGCTGCTTTTCTTCCATGTGACAAGATAAATGATTTTATTTTTCTATGTGTATTTTAAGGTTAAGTTGTCTTCGTTCCACTACAAGAAAAGTTTATATAATATTTGTCTTTCAATTAGTGGAGCTATAAACAGTACCCAGGTATTATTACATTATTAATTTAAAACTAATACAGGTTGAGTATCCCATATCCAAATATTCCGAAATACGGAATATTCCGAAATACGGACTTTTTTGAATGAGACTGAGATAGTGAAACCTTTGTTTTTTGATGGCTCAATGTACACAAACTTTGTTTAATACACAAAGTTGTTAAAAATATTGTATTAAATGACCTTCAGGCTGTGTGTATAAGGTGTATATGAAACATAAATGAATTGTGTGAATGTACACACACTTTGTTTAATGCACAAAGTTATAAAAAATATTGTCTACAATTACCATCAGGCTGTGTGTATAAGGTGTATATGTAACATAAATGCATTCTGTGCTTAGATTTAGGTCCCATCGCCATGATATCTCATTATAGTATGCAATTATTCCAAAATACGGAAAAATCCGATATCCAAAATACGTCTGGTCCCAAGCATTTTGGATAAGGGATACTCAACCTGTATACACCACTGGTTTAAATTTAATATACTGTACAAAATCTATACCTCCCACCATGACCTATTTCAGGAGGGACAAAATTCTCTCTACCTGGACTTCCTACTCAATATATGATTGCCATCACCTGTGTTGTAACACCTTTCTTATCAATTAAATAAATCAACACAGGTGACGCCAATCATATATTAAGTGGGAGGTCCAGGTAGAGAGCATTTTGTCCCTCCTGGAATGGGACATGTTGGGAGGTATGCACAATTTAATATTCATCCCCCACCTTCCATCGGGGCCCCCCTGTCTTAAGTGCCCCAGGCATCCCCAAATCTTAATCCGGCCCTGCTTGTAAGATTACCTAGAATCCTCTGTCTATATTTGGTTGATGTGCCCTATATGCAAGAAAGTTTTTAGCCATCGACACAGGCGGTATCAGAGACGTTCCAGAGTGGCTAGTAGTGCAGGGAAGAATGATCCGCTCGGTGGGCGTGTTAGGGGCGTGGCTATGCAAGCAGCTGGGTTCCCAGATGCACAGCCGCAGGTATAGCAGATCATGGCCAGACGGAGACACTGCTCCTACCATGGGGTTGCTGCGTGTTTCAATGGTGCGGTTGATGGTGGCATATAAGGAAGCACCAATCGGTATTACAACAAGCACAGGCACTAAAAGTGGGTGTCTCAGGTCTTGCAGAATCGGCTGCACGGATGTAAACAAGGGGAGGAGCTTGGAGCGGCATTTGCATAAAGTCGTAGCTAGGTGACTGCCAATACACTCTACTGTGTGCGCTTCTGTGACCACCTGTGAATCAGGCCCTATGGCGCTACTTAAGTACAAATAAATACAAACATCCGCTATCAAATGGAAGTGGACGACTGAAAATGCCCATTGAATAATGCAAAAAGAGTGCAGCAACCACACTAATAATAGTAACTAGCTGATGTGCCCTGTTTCAACCGGGCACAGGTTTGCTGGGCGGAACATTTTATCCCTTTTCACCCCATTAGGTGTGGAACTTGGAAAAATCCCAATTTAGAGGATGGCTGCAAATAACTGTCACTGTTTCCAGACCACACGGAAGGTCATATGGTCCAGGTCACACAGCTGGTCCACAGGGAGAGTTCACCAACTGTCACATTCTCCAGAGCACAATGGTGATGCATTGTAATTGGCAGGTGGACGTTTTGCCACATAGCTTCCGAAACTAAGCAACCAATTACAACGCCAGTATAATTCTTCACATCTACGGACCAAGAGCTTTAATTTGGTAAATTAAGGCATCACAGAAATCTGTCACTTGTACTTCTCCATGAGGTCACGCAAGCCATCCTCTACATCTCCTACCAAGAGGCCAGGAAATCTCCATCGGAAGACGGTGATCCCTGCCTTAGCACTCCCACAAAATGCAGCAGTCAAATCTTATATAACACCGGTCAACATGAATTTTGAGTCTGGGTTCTGCATATCTGATTTTTATTTCTTCCACATTACTAATTAAAGAAAAAATAGTTTTACCCGAAAAAGTTTGCTTTTGTAGCTATCAGAATGAAATTACGTATTTTATGAAAATGTCCCTATTTTCATAACTTTATTGTATGTAAAAATAAAAAAAACTTTTGTTATAAATTTGAATTACTTTTATTTACAATTTAAAAAAAAACTACTGTAACAGAATATATATATAAAAAAGTTTAGTCTACTCTGTTCTCTGCAGATCTGCATTTGTTTGTCTATGCTTAGCTGCCTTTTGCCATGTGACAGGTGTAATGAGGGTTAGGATACTGCTTGCTTTCCCCCCACTCGTCCCCTCCCTTACTTACTAAAACACGCTTCTCCTTATATGGTCATTCAAAAACGTTAATATTTATTGATCACTGTATAAGGGACAAAAGCAAAGTTTTTCAAAAATAAACGAAGGTTTTGGTTATTTTTCGATATAGAGAATCAAAAAATAGTAATTAAAATAAAGACTCAATTTTTTTTTGTTTTTTTGTTGTTGACCGGTGTAATATATATAAATTATTATTGTTGTAGTATAGACGACTGCTCATCACGACTTTCCATTCCTAGTACTGTATATGTTTAAACTTGAGAGGGTGATTTATTAAACCTCAGACCTCAGAATACTGAATCTCCCGCTTACCATCCAAGTGGCAAATGATCTCCCTCCTCTGCTGCACCGTAATGTACTCCTGATAGAGGTATGGGAGCAATAAGAAATGGAGGTCACCTTCAGTAATATTAGCCACTAAGCGGAGGAATCCCATTCGCCCTCCCCACCACCCCGCGCTGTGTGCGAGCAGCTATTTCAGAGAATTACTGATAAAGATAGAGGTGGAACATATCAGAGGTGAAGAAATGCTGAACCTGCTATTTGCTTTTATATGCTAAATATAACATAACACCGCGGCCAGGCGCACGGAACGCAGAGAGCTGCTTTCTTTGTGCTTGTGTGTTTGGAACTGGAGAGTGGGGACTGATTACGGGAATAAAATATTAATAAAAAAATATATATAATAAAAGTAAATGTATGTGATTGAGGCTGTAAATAATTCGCCGACTCTGCTGTGCATTCAAGAAGCGTTCTGATTAGCTAGGATCATCTGCAGGTAAGATTACAGTAGGATGCTCATTGCGACGCCGTAAAGCAACATTATTTCATATTTACATATTCATTATTTGGATACAAGATATAAAACTGGGCATCCATATGTTCCAGAGAGGTTATTATTGGTGCTACAGAAACTACTGCATGTGGTGCCTTAAATATAAAGGTTAATAATAAATAGTAATATCAAGCCTCCCGTTAGAGGTGGTAGAGGCTAATGGTGGCCATACACTTATGCGACTTCTTTGAGGGAGAAGTCGCGTAAGATTTCCCTTGAACCGCCAGGCAGCTTCCCGGGCGGCAGGATCGCATACAATACATCGTATGCGTCCTTTTGCATACGATCATTGGCGTTTCTATAATGGGTGCAATGTGTGCGGTGCAGGGGGGCCCACACCGCACACATTGCATCCTTTTAAATACTTACCTACCGGAGTCCAGTGGTGGACGCAGCATTCGCGTTGGAAATCGACACCAAAATGGCTGCCGCGCATACGCAGTAGCCAAATTTGTCTCCGGGTCATGGTGGGCGCCATGTTTCCGGAGACCTGCGCATGCGCAGTAGACTCCGGCACAATTCCCCCTCCTCTGTAGAAACGCCCCTGCATACGATGTACCGTATGCGATCCCAGCCATACCTGCAAGATCTGATATATCTATAATGCATATAATGCATATAATGCTCTGATCTAGTGACTCCGATCCGATGCTCACAGGACCACGCATCGGATCGGAGGTAAAGCACATGAGATTTGCCAGTTTTCATCCGATATATCGTCCCGAAACGTCGGGATCGGATGAAATCGAGCAAAATCGCACTAGTGTATGGGCACCTTAAGACAGCTGAGCAACTTATACACACTTGTGATAGACATAAGAATATCCTTACAAAGACCTACGGAACCAATAAGGTTGAAGTTGCCAAATTCTATGGTTCCATGTTTAATAGTCAAACGTTACTGCATGTTCATATCAAGCAACAATTCTAATACTTAGCCACTTGGGGGCGCTGTTGATGCTGTCCAAACCTGGTTGTTCTTTGGAAGATGACCCAACACATAGGCCAATACTGTAACTACCATCTTCCAACCACATTTATGAACATAATAATAATCTAATAAATGTCAGTCAGTCTTATTAGTGGCAAGGCGGCTTTGATACGGTTGTATGTGTGTGGACGTTTGTTGTACGCATTTCATTATATTAATTGTTAAACGAGCAATAAAGGGCTGTGCCAACAAGCTAAGGAATTATCTCCCTGCCATTTGTTACATTTGTACAGTCATTCTGTCCACCTTGCCTGGTCCTATTTTATGCTTGCTATGTTTTTGCTATGTTTTTCCATTGTCCGGCACTGGCTCCAGACAACAGTACCTCATAGAAGAAGAAATCAGCTCTTTTCGCCATGTTTAATAATATACATTTTTTAGTTTTTTGTTGTACAGAAATGTATTAAAATTAGATTTTTTTTAGTAAGCAAATCAAATTTTTCCCATGCTTGTAATAGTAAATGTGATCTGGCCAAATTTATAAAAAAAAAAAAATAAAAGTAAAAAAAAAAAATACCAGAGGGAGCACTGTGATAATAACGCTGTCCCGAGACAGCATTATCCCCAGTTCCATTTTATTAAATTTACCGAAAGACTGCCTGGTGCGGTAATCGTTGTCCCGGTGAGCTCCCCCATGCCAACGGCTTCCTGCACTGTGACCCCGGTCACCTGATGACGGCTGTAAACCAGCATCTCAGATTACAGAAGACCGGAGCCGGAGGAGCGCACCAGGTCCCTATCAATGGATTAGTGAGGGGGGTGGCCTGGGTAGCGAGCAGTGTTGATTTTGGAAAGGACTTGGGTTCAGGGGGCAGTGTGACTGGTCATTCAACCTGGTCCTGTTCACAGCATAGGAAGATGTCATCTTGTGTGCAGTGTAATGGGGCCAACCTGGTGTTGGAACCCGGGATTTTGGCGTGAAAGGGTTATTAGTAAATAATCAGATAATCCAGTGGGGTCACCCCTGTGCAGTGTGTATGCTGAGTGTAAGTGCTGTATGTACAATTTCCTGTACAATAGTCTCGCTCCTTACAGGTATTATTCATACAGCCAGCTATTGTTGGAGATGATAACAATAGCAAGATACAGCTTATACCGATACAAGAGAATCCGGCCTGATGTTTACAAAAGGATCTTTTTTTTAATCATGAATCTAAATTAAATTTGCGCAGCGAGAGGGACGGGACTCCATTTTATGAGGTACAGAAAATAATGCAATGAAATAATGAAATTATCCTAAATGTAAATTGTCATAGTATTTATGCTAATGGGTTAAATAATATACAAATTGCATAAGTTTTATATTTCTCTGACGTCCTAGTGGATGCTGGGGACTCCGTAAGGACCATGGGGAATAGCGGCTCCGCAGGAGACTGGGCACAGCTAAGAAAGATTTAGGACTACCTGGTGTGCACTGGCTCCTCCCACTATGACCCTCCTCCAGACTTCAGTTAGAATCCTGTGCCCGGCTGAGCTGGAAGCACACTAGGGGCTCTCCTGAGCTCCTAGAGAGAAAGTATATTTTAGGTTTTTTATTTTACAGTGAGATCTGCTGGCAACAGACTCACTGCAGCGAGGGACTAAGGGGAGAAGAAGCGAACCTACCTAACTGGTGGTAGCTTGGGCTTCTTAGGCTACTGGACACCATTAGCTCCAGAGGGATCGACCGCATGGAACCGGCCATTGGTGTTCGGTCCCGGAGCCGCGCCGCCGGCCCCCTTACAGAGCCAGAAGCAAGAAGAATCCGGAAAATCGGCGGCAGAAGACATCAGTCTTCACCAAGGTAGCGCACAGCACTGCAGCTGTGCGCCATTGCTCCTCATACACACTTCACACTCCGGTCACTGAGGGTGCAGGGCGCTGGGGGGGGGGGGGGGGGGCGCCCTGAGAAGCAATAAATACACCTTGGCTGGCAAATATATCACAATATATAGCCCCAGAGGCTATATATGTGATAAATACCCCTGCCAGAATCCATAAAAAAGCGGGAGAAAAGTCCGCCGAAAAAGGGGCGGAGCTATCTCCCTCAGCACACTGGCGCCATTTCTCCCTCACAGCTCCGCTGGAAGGAAGCTCCCTGGCTCTCCCCTGCAGTCTACACTACAGAAAAGGGTAAAAAAGAGAGGGGGGGCACTAAATTTAGGCGCAATATACATACAGCAGCTATAAGGGGATATAATTTAGTTAATCCCTGATTTATATAGCGCTCTGGTGTGTGCTGGCATACTCTCTCTCTGTCTCCCCAAAGGGCTTTGTGGGGTCCTGTCTTCTGTCAGAGCATTCCCTGTGTGTGTGCGGTGTGTCGGTACGGCTGTGTCGACATGTTTGATGAGGAGACTTATGTGGAGGAGGAGCAGGTGCCTATAAATGTGTTGTCACCCCCTGCGGGGCAGACACCGGAGTGGATGGACTTGTGGAAGGAATTACGCGAAAGTGTCGACTCCTTACATAAAAAATTTGACGACATGCCAAATGCGGGGCAGCCGGCTTCTCAGCCCGTGCCTGCCCAGACATCTCAAAAGTCATCAGGGGCTCTAAAATGCCCGCTACCTCAGATGGCAGACACAGATGTCGACACGGATACTGATACCAGTGTCGACGACGAAGAGACTAATGTAATGTCCAATAGGGCCACTCGTTATATGATTGAGGCAATGAAAAATGTTTTACACATTTCTGAGGTGACCCCAGGTACCACAAAAAAGGGTATTATGTTTGGGGAGAAAAAACTACCAGTAGTTTTTCCCCCTTCTGAAGAATTGAATGAAGTGTGTGAACTAGCGTGGGCTTCCCCCGATAAAAAATTGGTAATTTCAAAAAAATTACTAATGGCGTACCCTTTCCCGCCAGAGGATAGGTCACGTTGGGAAACACCCCCTAGGGTGGATAAAGCACTTACGCGCTTATCAAAAAAGGTGGCACTGCCGTCCCAGGATACGGCCGCCCTAAAGGAACCTGCTGACAGAAAGCAGGAGGCTCTCCAGAAAGCTATATATACACACACTGGTATTATACTGAGACCAGCTATTGCCTCAGCATGGATGTGCAGTGCTGCAGCTGCATGGTCAGACTCCCTGTCAGAAAACATTGACACCCTAGACAGGGACACTATATTGCTAAACGTAGAGCATATTAAAGACGCTGTCTTTTACATAAGAGATGCACAGAGGGATATTTGCCGGCTGGCATCAAAAATAAGTGCACTGTCCATTTGTGCCAGGAGAGGGTTATGGACCCGGCAGTGGACAGGTGATGCAGATTCTAAAAGGCACATGGAAGTTTTGCCTTATAAGGGTGAGGAGTTGTTCGGGGATGGTCTTTCAGACTTAGTGTCCACAGCAACAGCTGGGAAGTCAGCATTTTTGCCACATGTCCCCTCACAACCAAAGAGAGCACCGTATTATCAGGTGCAGTCCTTTCGCCCCCAAAAGAGCAGACGGGGTAGAGGCGCGTCCTTTCTGCCCAGAGGCAGAGGTAGGGGAAAAAAGCTGCAGCATACAGCCACTTCCCAGGAGCAAAAGTCCTCCCCGCTTCTTCTGCTAAGTCCGCCGCATGACGCTGGGGCTCAGCAGGCGGAGCCAGGTACGGTGGGGGGCCGTCTCAAAAACTTCAGCAATCAGTGGGCTCGCTCACAGGTAGATCCCTGGATCCTTCAAGTGGTATCTCAGGGGTACAGGCTGGAATTCGAGACATCCCCCCCCCCGCCGTTTCCTCAAATCTGCCTTACCAACTACTCCTTCAGAAAGGGAGGCTGTGTTAGAGGCAATTCACAAGCTGTATTCCCAGCAGGTGATAGTCAAGGTGCCCCTACTTCAACAAGGACGGGGTTACTATTCCACAATGTTTGTGGTACCGAAACCGGACGGTTCGGTGAGACCCATTTTAAATTTGAAATCCTTGAACACATATTTAAGAAAATTCAAGTTCAAGATGGAATCGCTCAGGGCGGTTATTGCAAGCCTGGAAGAGGGAGATTACATGGTATCTCTGGACATCAAGGATGCTTACCTGCATGTCCCCATTTACCATCCTCACCAGGAGTACCTCAGATTTGTGGTACAGGATTGTCATTACCAATTCCAGACGTTGCCGTTCGGCCTGTCCACGGCACCGAGGGTACTATTTACCAAGGTAATGGCCGAAATGATGATACTCCTTCGGAAAAAGGGAGTTTTAATTATCCCATACTTGGACGATCTCCTGATAAGGGCGAGGTCCAGAGAGCAGTTGTTGGTCGGCGTAGCATTATCTCAGGAGGTGCTACACCAGCACGGTTGGATTCTGAATATTCCAAAGTCTCAGCTGGTTCCGGCGACACGTCTCCTGTTCCTGGGGATGATTCTGGACACAGTCCAGAAAAAAGTGTTTCTCCCAGAGGAGAAAGCCAAGGAGCTGTCGTCTCTAGTGAGAGGCCTCCTGAAACCAAAACAGGTGTCGGTGCATCATTGCACGCAAGTCCTGGGAAAGATGGTAGCTTCCTACGAAGCGATTCCATTCGGCAGGTTCCATGCCAGAACCTTTCAGTGGGACCTGTTGGACCAATGGTCCGGATCGCATCTTCAAATGCATCGGTTGATAACCCTGTCTCCAAGGACCAGGGTGTCTCTGCTGTGGTGGCTGCAGAGTGCTCATCTCAGAGAGGGCCGCATATTCGGCATACAGGACTGGGTCCTGGTGACCACGGATGCCAGCCTTCGGGGCTGGGGTGCAGTCACACGGGGAAGAAACTTCCAAGGACTTTGGTCAAGTCAGGAGACTTCCCTACACATAAATGTTCTGGAACTGAGGGCCATTTACAATGCCCTAAGTCAAGCAAAGCCCCTGCTTCAAAACCAGCCGGTTCTGATCCAGTCAGACAACATCACGGCAGTCGCCCATGTAAATCGACAGGGCGGCACAAGAAGCAGGACGGCGATGGCAGAAGCCACAAGGATTCTCCGATGGGCGGAAAATCACGTGTTAGCACTGTCAGCAGTGTTCATTCCGGGAGTGGACAACTGGGAAGCAGACTTCCTCAGCAGGCACGACCTCCACCCGGGAGAGTGGGGACTTCATCCAGAAGTCTTCCAACTGATTGTAAACCTTTGGGAAAAGCCACAGGTGGACATGATGGCGTCCCGCTTAAACAAAAAGCTAGAAAAATATTGCGCCAGGTCAAGAGACCCTCAGGCGATAGCTGTGGACGCTCTAGTGACACCGTGGGTGTACCGGTCGGTTTATGTGTTCCCTCCTCTTCCTCTCATACTCAAGGTACTGAGGATAATAAAGAAAAGAGGAGTAAGAACTATTCTCATTGTTCCAGATTGGCCAAGAAGGTCTTGGTACCCGGAACTTCAAGAATTAATCTCAGAGGACCCATGGCCTCTGCCGCTCAGACAGGACCTGCTGCTGCAGGGGCCCTGTCTGTTCCAAGACTTACCGCGGCTGCGTTTGACGGCATGGCGGTTGAACACCGGATCCTAAAAGAAAAGGGTATTCCGGAGGAAGTCATTCCTACGCTTATTAAAGCTAGAAAAGATGTAACCGTACAACATTATCACCGCATATGGCGAAAATATGTTGCGTGGTGTGAGGCCAGGAAGGCCCCAACGGAGGAATTCCAGCTAGGTCGATTTCTGCACTTCCTACAGTCAGGGGTGACTATGGGCCTAAAACTGGGTTCCATTAAGGTCCAGATTTCGGCTCTGTCGATTTTCTTCCAAAAAGAACTGGCTTCACTGCCTGAAGTTCAGACATTTGTCAAGGGAGTGCTGCATATTCAGCCTCCTTTTGTGCCTCCAGTGGCACCGTGGGACCTCAACGTGGTGTTGGGTTTCCTAAAGTCACATTGGTTTGAGCCACTCAAAACCGTGGATTTAAAATATCTCACGTGGAAAGTGGTCATGCTTTTGGCCTTGGCTTCGGCAAGGCGTGTGTCAGAATTGGCGGCTTTGTCATGTAAAAGCCCCTATTTGATTTTCCATATGGATAGGGCAGAATTGAGGACTCGTCCCCAGTTTCTTCCTAAGGTGGTATCAGCTTTTCACTTGAACCAACCTATCGTGGTGCCTGCGGCTACTAGGGACTTGGAGGACTCCAAGTTACTGGACGTAGTCAGGGCCTTGAAAAATTATGTTTCCAGGACGGCTGGAGTCAGGAAGACTGACTCGCTATTTATCCTGTATGCACCAAACAAGATGGGTGCTCCTGCTTCAAAGCAGACTATTGCTCGCTGGATTTGTAGCACAATTCAGCTTGCGCATTCTGTGGCTGGCCTGCCGCAGCCTAAATCTGTAAAAGCCCATTCCACGAGGAAAGTGGGCTCTTCTTGGGCGGCTGCCCGAGGGGTCTCGGCTTTACAACTTTGCCGAGCTGCTACTTGGTCAGGGGCAAACACGTTTGCAAAATTCTACAAATTTGATACCCTGGCTGAGGAGGACCTTGAGTTCTCTCATTCGGTGCAGCAGAGTCATCCGCACTCTCCCGCCCGTTTGGGAGCTTTGGTATAATCCCCATGGTCCTTACGGAGTCCCCAGCATCCACTAGGACGTCAGAGAAAATAAGATTTTACTCACCGGTAAATCTATTTCTCGTAGTCCGTAGTGGATGCTGGGCGCCCGTCCCAAGTGCGGACTGTCTGCAATACTTGTATATAGTTATTGTTAACTACAAGGGTTATTGTTGAGCCATCTTTTGAGAGGCTCTGTTGTGTTCATACTGTTAACTGGGTATATTATCACGAGTTATACGGTGTGATTGGTGTGGCTGGTATGAGTCTTACCCGGGATTCAAAATCCTTCCTTATTGTGTCAGCTCTTCCGGGCACAGTATCCTTACTGAAGTCTGGAGGAGGGTCATAGTGGGAGGAGCCAGTGCACACCAGGTAGTCCTAAATCTTTCTTAGCTGTGCCCAGTCTCCTGCGGAGCCGCTATTCCCCATGGTCCTTACGGAGTCCCCAGCATCCACTACGGACTACGAGAAATAGATTTACCGGTGAGTAAAATCTTATTTTAAATGTCTCTCTTTCAAGACTTTACAGGAAAATGAATCCATACAGTTTCCCCAGTGTACTCATATATTAAAGTCTGGTTTTGTCCTCATACAAAAAAACCACACTTTAATGGAAGAAGAAAAAGAAGAAAACGAAGGAGAATGAGAAGAAAAAGAAGGAGAAGAAGAAGAGGAAGAGCTATGCAGCTGTTCCGATGAGCATTCACATCCCATAAGTTTTAACGCTGCCTGTTGGTACAATATAATGGAGTTCTACAAGAATGTTCATTAAGTACATACAGTATTGCACATAATTATTATAATAATTATAAGCATAATCCCCGATAAGCAGCCCTTAAAGCCGCGATAACACATGGGTCTGGATACTTATCAGCTGTTTTTTGCCGGGAGAAGAATTATCGCGGCTGATAGGATACCCCTAAGTATCCGGACTCGTGCTATTTATATGTAGTGTAAGACCATCTGAGCAGAAACGCCTTGTTTGCAAATGTATGTAACTGAGATCTCTGCATTACTATTATCATGTACGTAGGATGGATGTCTGTTTTGCTGGCCTACTGCAGTGTGCTGGGGGAATCTGTTGGGTTTTCAGACTACGCAAGTAATGTCAGTATTGTACAGATGACTGTAGACTTTCCCAGGTGTTGCAGCCTACGGAATACTGCATACGGGTGTTATACTAACTTTACTTACAAGCTTTACTTACAGTATAATCTGCTGCAATTAAATTCAGTTTGCACAGTCAGGAACCACTAATTGCTATATTGTCAGGGCTATGAGTGAGACCCAGATACATTATTTGCATTCTAGTCCTCTTCCGCTCCAGGTTCTGTATTCATACGTCTGTAAACTGAAAACTCCTAACTTTCACATAGGGAACAGTTATTACAATGACAGGGACACTAGCAGTGCTGTTTCTAGGGCCTGATGAGCTGTGTGATCGCACGGGGAGCCACGACCATGGCAACTGCATGTTACAGTATTCCGTCTGTAATACTGTTAAAAATGTCCCTCCCAAAATGGCCGCCGTCTCATCGAAGTCAGTTATTTTAAGGGCTATTTTGAGAATGTCATTTTCAATATTTTGAACTATTTATTTATTTATTAGCAGTTTCTTATATAGCGCAGCATATTCCGTTGCGCTTTACAATTAGAACAACAGTTATAGAACAAAACAGGGCAAAGACAGACATAAGCGGTAGGAAGGCCCTGCTCACAAGCTTTCAATCTATAGGGAAATAGGTATTGATACACAAGGATAGATGCAACCTGTTACATAATGTTTCCCCAGATTGCTAGGTTCTTAGTGGGTTGTATGATATGATCACCCAGCAATGTTGGAAGACAAAATGTGAGGTTATGGGGACTGTGCAGAGGGAATGTAACTGGATAGGGAAGCATTGAAGGTTATGTGTGTGGGTCAGGAATTTGGTAGGCTTGTCTGAAGAGATGAGTTTTCAGGGAACGTTTAAAGGTCTGGAGACTAGTGGAGAGTCTTATTGTGCGTGGGAGGGCATTCCACAGAGTGGGTGAAGCGCGGGTAAAGTCCTGTAATTTTGAGTGGGAACAGGTAATACATCTGGATGAGAGACGTAGATCTTGTGCAGAGCGGAGGGGTCTGGTAGGGAGATATTTTGAGATGAGTGAGGAGATGTATGATGGTGCAGTTTGGGTAATAGCCTTGTATGTAAGTAAAAGTATTTTATATTTGACACGGTAGAATACCGGTAACCAATGGAGGGACTGACAGAGCGGATCAGCAGACGAAGAACGTCTGGCGAGGAAGATTAGCCTCGCAGCTGCATTTAAAATGGATTGAAGTGGTGAGAGCCTATGTTTGGGAAGACCAGTAAGGAGACTATTACAATAATCAATGCGGGAGATGATGAGTGCATGGATCAGAGTTTTTGCAGTGTCTTGTGTAAGATAAGGGCGTATTTTGGATATGTTTTTAAGGTGCATGTAACATGATTTAGAAACAGATTAAATGTGTGGAACAAACGACAGTTCAGAGTCAAGGATGACACCTAGGCAGCGACCTTGTGGGGTAGGGTGCATAGTTGCATTGTCAACAGTTATGGCAATATCAGGTTGGTAACTACCCTTAGCTGGTGGGAAAATAATTAATTCTGTTTTGGAAATGTTGAGTTTGAGATGGCGAGGTGACATCCAAGATGAAATGGCAGACAGGCATCCAGTGACACGAGCCAATACAGAGGGTGATAAATCTGGGGAGGATAGGTAGATTTGAGTATCATCAGCGTACAAATGATACTGAAATCCGAAGGAGCTGATTGTCACGATCCGGGTATCTGGACGCCATTACTTACCCTTCAGATGCCTCCTAAGGCGGGCTCAGCGTTCCAGGACCGGATTCCGCTGTTCCTGAGTTTCCACATACAGAGTGGTCTTTTCATCAGCCGCGGCCTCCGCTGTGCCCGCGTGGTTAAATGTGCATCTATCAGCCTGGCGTCTCCTGTCTCCGGTGGCCGGCGCCGCCATTACTGTTTCCCAGACCACATGGATTACAAACCAAACTTCCCTCCAAGTGTCTGCATGGGCGCAGCCATCTTGGATTCTGTCATCTGATCATTTCCACCAATCTGCTGTCTGTGTTGTTGATTTGCATAATTGCCTAGCCAACCCCTTCCTTGCTGCAGGTATAAGTAAGCTGTACCTGAGCAAGGAAGACGTCAGTGCTTTGGTTGTCAAACCTAGTTCCTGTTTGTCTCTCTTCTATGATTGTCTTCCAGGTTCCAGCTCCTGTCTCAAGACTTCCACCATAGAGACCCGCACCAGCATTCCACCTGCGGTGTAGCCTGACTCTCCAATCCATTGTGGATTCATCTGTTTCCAGCTACAACACTACCTGCTTCCAGCCTCAGCTTCCAGCAGAGTACAGCTTCCCTTAAAGGGCCGGTGTCCTTTCTACACTTTACCACTCTCCACCGGAATTATCATTTCTCCGCTCTCAAGTTCTACATTTCAGTTCACATTTCATCGCTCCCAAAGTTCATTTATTATTTAACTGGTTCCAGCCAGTATCCACTCCGTGCTAACAACAGTCTGGTTCCAGCCAGTATCCACAGCAGCTGTTTTACCTTCAGCAACCCAGCTCTTCCTGGAACACCAGCTGGTATAATCCTGGGTTATCTCCATTGCTACAGCCGGGCCTGGTAAGGACTTTCCATCTAGAAGATCATAAGAACTATCTCACACTACCAGTGCCCTGTGGCTCCTGCCATGCTGTAGTACTCAGGAACTGTATTTATTCTTTGCTGACTTTTACGTTTTCTTTTATTGCTGCTGTGATGCGGAGTTGTCATAATAAACATCATTGACTTTTATCTAAGTTGTCGTGGTCACGCCTTCGGGCAGTTATTATTCATGTTACTTACATGTCCAGGGGTCTGATACAACCTCCCAGGTTCCGGTACATCTCAGCCCCTACAACTGAGGCTGCCTCCCGTCAGCTCAGGCCCTCAGTTGTGACAGTAAGCACTGACCTAATGAATCCAGCCGGAGACCAGGATCAAGCGGCCAGGCCGATGCAAGAACTGGCAGCCCGACTAGAACATCAGGAGGCTGCACAGGGCCACATCATCCGCTGTCTCCAGGATCTCTCTACTCGGCTGGATGGGATTCAGACAACTCTCCGTGGATCAGGCGCGTCTGGTGCGTCAACCACAGTGACTCCAGCTATAACCCCACCCACCTTACCCATTTCTGCTCCACGTCTTCATCTTCCAACGCCAGCAAAATTTGACGGATCTCCAAGATTCTGCAGGGGATTTCTCAACCAGTGTGAGATTCAGTTTGAGCTACAACCTGGCAATTTTCCCAGTGACCGTACAAAAATTGCCTACATTATTTCTCTTCTCAGTGGCTCAGCCCTTGATTGGGCATCACCGTTATGGGAGAGGTCCGACACCCTGCTATCTTCTTACACTGCATTTGTGTCAACATTCAGGCGCATCTTCGACGAGCCAGGCCGGGTAACTTCAGCTTCGTCTGAGATTCTCCGTTTACGCCAGGAATCACGTACTGTAGGACAATATCTTATACAGTTCCAGATCCTGGCATCCGAACTGGCATGGAACGACGAGGCCCTGTATGCTGCATTCTGGCATGGTTTATCCGAGCGTATTAAAGATGAGTTAGCTACCAGAGACTTACCCTCCAAGTTAGATGAGCTAATCTCACTTTGTACGAAAGTTGACTTGCGTTTCAGAGAGAGAGCAACTGAGCGTGGAAGATCATCTGCTCCAAAATCTTCTACTCCTCCTCCTCGCCAACTGTCACCAACTACAGATGAACCCATGCAAATTGGCCGTTCCCGTTTAACTCCTGCTGAGCGCCGAAGACGTCTCTCCGAGTTTCTCTGTCTGTATTGTGCAGCTCCGTCTCACACCATTAATGCCTGTCCCAAACGTCCGGGAAACTCCAAATCCTAGCTCGCCAAGGAGAGGGCCGGCTAGGAGTAATGATCTCCTCTCCATCTCCTCAAGATTGTAACCTCCCAGTCTCGCTTCAAGTTGCTCAACGTTATCAGAACGTCATTGCCCTCCTGGATTCCGGAGCAGCTGGGAACTTTATTACTGAAGCCTATGTTAAACGGTGGTCCCTACCCACCGAGAGACTTCCTTCGTCCTTTTCCTTAACTGCTGTGGATGGCAGTAAAATTTTTGATACAGTTATTTCTCTAAGGACTCTACCAGTTCGTCTGAGAGTGGGAGTTCTTCATTCCGAACTTATTTCATTTTTAGTGATTCCAAGAGCCACACATCCTGTGGTCCTGGGCCTTCCATGGCTCCGTCTTCACAATCCTACAATTGATTGGACGACTACGCAAATCCTGGCATGGGGTTCCTCCTGTACTAAGACATGTTTGTTTAAAGTGTTGCCTGTCTGTTCTTCCTCCCCCAGGTCGTCTGATGTTCCACCTCCTCCATATCAAGATTTCACGGATGTGTTCAGTAAAGCTTCTGCTGATATCCTTCCTCCTCATAGAGAATGGGACTGCCCGATTGATCTCGTTCCAGGGAAGGTTCCACCTCGAGGCCGAACTTATCCGTTGTCTCTCCCCGAGACACATTCTATGGAGGAATACATTAAAGAGAACCTAGCAAAGGGGTTCATTCGACCTTCTTCTTCTCCAGCCGGCGCAGGCTTCTTTTTTGTAAAGAAGAAAGATGGTGGTCTGCGGCCGTGCATCGACTACAGAGGTTTGAACGACATTACCATCAAGAACCGCTATCCTTTACCCCTGATTACTGAGCTCTTTGACAGAGTTAGCGGAGCTACCATCTTTACAAAGCTGGACCTGAGAGGTGCATACAATCTCATCCGGATCCGTGAGGGTGATGAGTGGAAGACCGCATTTAACACCCGTGACGGACATTATGAGTACCTCGTCATGCCCTTCGGATTGAGCAATGCTCCAGCTGTCTTCCAGCATTTCGTCAATGAGATCTTCAGAGACATTCTATACCGTCATGTCGTGGTCTATCTAGATGATATCCTCATTTTTGCCAACGATTTAGAGGAACATCGTTTCTGGGTAAAGGAGGTTCTGTCCCGTCTCCGTGTCAATCATCTCTACTGCAAATTAGAGAAATGCGTCTTTGAAGTCAAGTCCATTCCGTTTCTAGGGTACATTGTGTCCGGTTCCGGACTAGAGATGGATCCTGAGAAACTACAAGCAATCCAGAATTGGCCGGTACCCTTAACCCTCAAAGGGGTCCAGAGGTTCTTAGGGTTCGCCAATTATTACCGAAAGTTTATACGAGACTTTTCCACCATTGTGGCGCCTATTACTGCTTTCACCAAGAAGGGTGCTAACCCGTCCAAGTGGTCTGAAGAAGCCATGCAAGCTTTTCATCTTTTAAAACAGAGGTTCATCTCTGCACCTGTCCTGAAACAGCCTGACATCGACTCTCCTTTCATCTTAGAGGTGGATGCCTCCTCCGTTGGAGTAGGAGCGGTGTTATCTCAGAGGGCTAAAGATGGTCATTTACATCCTTGCAGTTTCTTCTCACGGAAGTTCTCCCCAGCGGAGCGCAACTATGCCATTGGCGACCAGGAGTTGCTAGCCATCAAGCTCGCTCTAGAGGAGTGGAGATATCTGTTGGAGGGAGCTTCTCATTCAATCACCATCCTTACAGACCACAAGAACCTTCTATATCTAAAAGGCGCACAATGTCTCAACCCTCGTCAGGCCAGATGGGCACTTTTCTTTTCCAGGTTCGACTTTAAACTCCAGTTCTGTCCGGGCTCTCAGAATCGCAAGGCCGATGCCCTTTCCCGCTCATGGGAGCAAGAAAATGAGTCAGAGTCTTCAGACAAGCATCCTATTATAAATCCGTTGGCATTCTCCACGGTAGGGATGGACTCTACGCCCCCATCAGGGAAAAGTTTTGTGAAGCCGACACTAAGGAAGAAGCTCATGCATTGGGCCCATGCTTCCCGTTTTGCCGGACATACAGGTATCCAAAAAACCCTGGAGTTTATCTCTAGGTCCTATTGGTGGCCAACTCTGAAAAAGGACGTTTTGGAGTTTATTGCATCTTGCCCAAAGTGTGCTCAACATAAAGTATCCCGCCAGTCGCCTGCGGGGCAACTGGTTCCACTATCTGTTCCCCGTCGACCATGGACCCATTTGTCGATGGATTTTATTACAGATTTGCCCATGTGCAACAAGTTCAATACCATCTGGGTGGTAGTTGACCGGTTCACCAAGATGGCACACTTCATTCCTCTCACCGGTCTTCCGTCAGCTTCCAAGTTGGCTCAAGTATTCATACAAGAGATCTTCCGACTCCACGGTCTTCCAGAAGAAATTATCTCAGATCGAGGAGTTCAATTCACAGCCAAATTCTGGCGAAGTTTATGTCAAGTCCTCCAAGTCAAGTTAAAGTTTTCCACGGCTTACCATCCTCAGACCAATGGTCAAACTGAGAGGGTGAATCAGGACTTGGAGGCCTTCCTCCGCATCTATGTGTCCTCCTCTCAAGATGACTGGGTTCAATTACTTCCCTGGGCCGAGTTCTGTCATAACAACCAGTATCATTCTTCATCTTCTTCAACACCATTTTTCACCAACTTTGGATTCCATCCTAAAGTCCCTGAGTTCCAACCGCTTCCAGCAACTTCTGTTCCCGCAGTGGATATCACCTTGCATCAGTTTGCCAATATCTGGAAGAGCGTACGATCAGCTCTGCTCAAGGCATCGTTCAGGTACAAGAAGTTTGCGGATAAGAAGCGTCGAGCAGTTCCTGCTCTCAAGGTGGGTGATCGGGTATGGTTATCCACGAAGAATTTGAGGTTAAGAGTTCCCAGTATGAAGTTTGCACCTCGCTACATCGGTCCTTTCAAAATTGATCAAGTCATCAATCCTGTTGCTTACAGACTCCAGTTACCTCCCTTCTTAAAAATACCCAGGACATTCCATGTTTCCCTGTTGAAACCGCTAATCTTGAATCGGTTTCATTCCTCACTTCCACCAACTCCGAAAGTCCAAACTCAACGAGGCGTTGAGTATGAAGTGGCCAAGATCCTGGACTCACGTCACCGTTACGGTCAACTTCAGTATCTCATTGACTGGAAGGGCTATGGTCCTGAAGAACGCTCTTGGACCAATGCCTCTGACGTCCATGCTCCTGCCTTGGTCCGAAATTTCCACGCAAAGTTTCCTTTAAAGCCTAAGAAGTGTCCTGGGGCCACTCCTAAAGGGGGGGGTGCTGTCACGATCCGGGTATCTGGACGCCATTACTTACCCTTCAGATGCCTCCTAAGGCGGGCTCAGCGTTCCAGGACCGGATTCCGCTGTTCCTGAGTTTCCACATACAGAGTGGTCTTTTCATCAGCCGCGGCCTCCGCTGTGCCCGCGTGGTTAAATGTGCATCTATCAGCCTGGCGTCTCCTGTCTCCGGTGGCCGGCGCCGCCATTACTGTTTCCCAGACCACATGGATTACAAACCAAACTTCCCTCCAAGTGTCTGCATGGGCGCAGCCATCTTGGATTCTGTCATCTGATCATTTCCACCAATCTGCTGTCTGTGTTGTTGATTTGCATAATTGCCTAGCCAACCCCTTCCTTGCTGCAGGTATAAGTAAGCTGTACCTGAGCAAGGAAGACGTCAGTGCTTTGGTTGTCAAACCTAGTTCCTGTTTGTCTCTCTTCTATGATTGTCTTCCAGGTTCCAGCTCCTGTCTCAAGACTTCCACCATAGAGACCCGCACCAGCATTCCACCTGCGGTGTAGCCTGACTCTCCAATCCATTGTGGATTCATCTGTTTCCAGCTACAACACTACCTGCTTCCAGCCTCAGCTTCCAGCAGAGTACAGCTTCCCTTAAAGGGCCGGTGTCCTTTCTACACTTTACCACTCTCCACCGGAATTATCATTTCTCCGCTCTCAAGTTCTACATTTCAGTTCACATTTCATCGCTCCCAAAGTTCATTTATTATTTAACTGGTTCCAGCCAGTATCCACTCCGTGCTAACAACAGTCTGGTTCCAGCCAGTATCCACAGCAGCTGTTTTACCTTCAGCAACCCAGCTCTTCCTGGAACACCAGCTGGTATAATCCTGGGTTATCTCCATTGCTACAGCCGGGCCTGGTAAGGACTTTCCATCTAGAAGATCATAAGAACTATCTCACACTACCAGTGCCCTGTGGCTCCTGCCATGCTGTAGTACTCAGGAACTGTATTTATTCTTTGCTGACTTTTACGTTTTCTTTTATTGCTGCTGTGATGCGGAGTTGTCATAATAAACATCATTGACTTTTATCTAAGTTGTCGTGGTCACGCCTTCGGGCAGTTATTATTCATGTTACTTACATGTCCAGGGGTCTGATACAACCTCCCAGGTTCCGGTACATCTCAGCCCCTACAACTGAGGCTGCCTCCCGTCAGCTCAGGCCCTCAGTTGTGACACTGATTAGTTTACCAAGAGAGGAGGTATAGATTGAGAAAAGCAGAGGACCTAAGACTGAGCCTTGCGGTACTCCAACTGATAGAGGTAGAGAAGAGGAGGTAGAATCAGAGAAGTGAACACTGAAAGATCGATTAGATAGGTAGGATGAGAACCAAGTAAGGGCTGTGTCCTGAAGACCTAGCGACTCTAGTGTTTGTATGAGAAGAGAGTGGTCAACAGTGTCAAAAACAGCAGAGAGATCTAGAAGAATAAGTAGTGTGTAATGGCCTTTTGATCTAGCAGTGACCAGATCATTCACTACTTTGGTCAGTGCCGTCTCCGTGGAGTGTTGGGCACGAAAGCCTGACTGAAGTGGGTCCATTAAGTTGTGGGAGTTAAGAAAGTGTGTAAGGCGAGTGTAGGCAAGTCTCTCAAGTAGCTTGGAGGGACTGGGTAGCTGAGAAATGGGATGGTAGTTAGAGAGTGTGTTTGGGTCAGAGTTGTGTTTTTTCAGAATGGGAGTAATCACTGCATGTTTAAACAGAGATGGAAAGATCCCATAGAGAGAGAGAGATTACAGATTTTAGTTAAGGTTGGGATAAGCACAGGAGACAAAGTTTTACTGACCTGTGAGGGTATAGGATCAAGAGGAGAGGTAGTGGAGTAGGAGGATGAAAAGAGTGTTGATACTTCATCTTCACTTGTGGGATCAAATGAAGAGAAAGTGCCAGAGGGTTCAGATAGGGATTTGAGCAGGTCACTGGCTGAGTTAGAGCATACCATTTCATCTCGGATTTTATCAATCTTATCCTTGAAGTAGGAAGCAAGTTCTTGTGCACTGATAGTAGCTAGTGGGGGAGGTGAGGGAGGGTAAAGAAGGGATTTAAATGTATTAAAAAGTCGTTTGGGGTTGGTGGCATGATAAGAGATGAGAGATTGGAAATATGTTTGTTTGGCAGTGTCCAGGGCCTGACGATAGGAGTGGTAGGTAGTCTTATATGTGAGAAAGTCACTTGGTTTCTGAGATTTCCGCCATGACGTTCTACCTTACGTGACAGTTTTTGTAGGTGTCTTGTTGATTTAGAGTGCCATGGTTGGCATCTAAGCCTACGTGGAGTGTGATGGGTAGCTGGAGCAACTTCATCAAGGGCACTCTCTAGGGTCTGGTGCAGGTGGGATACAGCAGTGTCAAGTGTGGTGAATGTAGAGATTGGTGAGAGACGTTGTTGCAGAGAAGTGGGAAGTTGTTGAAAATTTATAGGGGCAGGTGCGAGCAGCGGTCCCCACTGGGACTGCAGAGACTGGAGGCAGTGGTGGTGGTGGTGGGGCTGCTGATATCCCTTAACAATGAGCAAAACCCCTTGACAATGAGCAGGTACTGTGGCATACTGTATTACAGTAGGGACATAATATGGTGACAGGGGCATTACTGTGTGGGGCATAATATGGTGTCAGGGGCATTACTGTGGTGGCTTAATATGATGCAAGAGGCAACACTGTGCGGGGTATAATATGGTGTAAGGGACACTATGTCCTGACCCATTGCAGAAAAGCCACACCCATTGCAGCGAGTCCACACCTCATTCTGAGGGTACGCACAAATGTAAATTTTTTATATGTATATGGGGGGGGGGGCATTTTTTTAGTGTTCGCACTGGAAGCCAAATTGTCTAGAATCTGCCCTGGACACTAGTATCCCAGGATTTGTCTGAATTATTTCCCTGGAAACCATGTGAATATTCCCACAAATTCCTGTTCCCAACCTCAGATATAAACAGAGACCAGATATTCCTGAAAAATATAAATTGTTGCTAATCGTCCATTTATAGCGCAGTAATTCCAAAGTAAGAATAAAGAAGTGTATAAAGAGTAAAGCAGTGTATCAGCGCTAGAATGATGTAATCAGCATGGAATGGGAGCTTCTGATTGAGCTAATTCCACCAAAAACCACAAATAGCCTCACATTGATTTCTTATATTATGGGTACGAGGGAACTAGTGGAGGTGGCAGCAGGAGTCTGATAAAGTGTTATACCCCACAGTGTCGGACTGGGGCATGAAAGGCCCACTGGGGGAATGCAGTTATAGGGGCCCATACTTAGGGGTGTGGCCAGCCTACAAAAGAGGTGTGGCCAGCCTCCACAGAGGCTTGAAATACACAATAGTTTAGTGCAGTGTAATGCAACATATCTAGCATGTATAATACAAGTGCACAGTCTGGAACCTGATCCCTAGAGGAAGGAGTGGGCACTCAGGCAGTGGGGCCTACCGGTGGTTTCCCTGGAACCCCTGTGGGCCAGTCCGACCCTGATACCCCATCAGCCCCAGTACTACATAGGCTTCTAGAGTAACTAGGCTCAGAGCTCAGATACAGCACTGGGGCTGGGAAAAGATCACTGATGCTTTAATTCACATATAGAACAGATATAGGCGAGGGGTGGTGTTAACTAAACTGCGTACTATGCGCTTAATTCAGACTTGATCGCTGTACTGCAGATTTGCAGAGGGCTGCGATCAGATAGTCGCCGCCCAGGGAGAGTGAAGACCCGTCCCGTGTAAGTGTGTTCGAATGCGAAGATTCTGCCAGACAGCTGTAAATCCGTTCGCAACTCACTCACCATCGAATGATTTTTCCAGTGCGTGCAGTCTGTGCGCAGCCCAGGACTTACTCCTACAGTGCGATACAAACAGGCTGATCGGGGCCGGAGCTGACGTCACACACCCTCCCTGAAAACACTTGGGAACGCCTGCATTTTCCCTGACACTCCCAGAAAATGGCCAGTTACCACCCACAAACGTCCGCTTCCTTTCAATCGCTTTGCATATGCTGTACGATCAAAATTGTCGCACCATCCTGACGCTGTTTGGTGACGTGCCTGCATACTGCGGTGCATACGCAGTCATTCGATAATCGGACGCTGTGCGAATTCGCACAACAGCGTTCAGGTCTGAATCGGGCCCTATATCCAATGTGTGTCTCATTCCCTCAGGGCCGGCTCCAGGCCTACTAGCACCCTGAGCGAGAAAATTTCAAAGCACCCCCTCCCATACTCTATGCGCGCGCCGAAGTCGCGCGCGCTCCTGGAAAGTGGGCATGGCCTCGCAGGAAAGTGGGCGGGGCCTCGCAACTTCATATTCTCAAACTATAAATAAATATATTTTCACACCCCCTCTACGCACACAGTTAGCAGCCTTACACATAACAGCTACAGTAGTGTTCCTTACACACAATGTCTCCAGTATAGTGTCAGATACACATAATGTCTCCAGTATAGTGCCAGATACACATAACGTCTCCAGATAGTGCCAGATACACATAATGTCTCCAGTATAGTGCCAGATACACATAATGTCTCCAGTATAGTGCCAGATACACATAATGTCTCCAGTATAGTGCCAGATACACATGTCTCCAGTATAGTGCCAGATACACATAATGTCTCCAGTATAGTGCCAGATACACATAATGTCTCCAGTATAGTGCCAGATACACATAATGTCTCCAGTATAGTGCCAGATACACATAATGTCTACAGTATAGTGTCAGATACACATAATGTCTCCAGTATAGTGCCAGATACACATAATGTCTCCAGTATAGTGTCAGATACACATAATGTCTCCAGTATAGTGTCAGATACACATAATGTCTCCAGTATAGTGCCAGATACACATAATGTCTCCAGTATAGTGCTAGATACACATAATGTCTCCAGTATAGTGCCAGATACACATAATGTCCCCAGATAGTGCCAGATACACATAATGTCTCCAGTATAGTGCCAGATACACATAATGTCTCCAGTATAGTGCCAGATACACATAATGTCTCCAGTATAGTGCCAGATACACATGTCTCCAGTATAGTGCCAGATACACATAATGTCTCCAGTATAGTGCCAGATACACATAATGTCTCCAGATAGTGCCAGATACACATGTCTCCAGTATAGTGCCAGATACACATAATGTCTCCAGTATAGTGCCAGATACACATAATGTCTCCAGTATAGTGCCAGATACACATGTCTCCAGTATAGTGCCAGATACACATAATGTCTCCAGTATAGTGCCAGATACACATAATGTCTCCAGTATAGTGCCAGATACACATAATGTCTCCAGTATAGTGCCAGATACACATAATGTCTACAGTATAGTGTCAGATACACATAATGTCTCTAGTATAGTGCCAGATACACATAATGTCTCCAGTATAGTGTCAGATACACATAATGTCTCCAGTATAGTGCCAGATACACATAATGTCTCCAGTATAGTGCCAGATACACATAATGTCTCCAGTATAGTGCCAGATACACATAATGTCTCCAGTATAGTGCCAGATACACATAATGTCTCCAGATAGTGCCAGATACACATAATGTCTCCAGTATAGTGCCAGATACACATAATGTCTCCAGTATAGTGCCAGATACACATAATGTCTCCAGTATAGTGCCAGATACACATGTCTCCAGTATAGTGCCAGATACACATAATGTCTCCAGTATAGTGCCAGATACACATAATGTCTCCAGTATAGTGCCAGATACACATAATGTCTCCAGTATAGTGCCAGATACACATAATGTCTACAGTATAGTGTCAGATACACATAATGTCTCTAGTATAGTGCCAGATACACATAATGTCTCCAGTATAGTGTCAGATACACATAATGTCTCCAGTATAGTGCCAGATACACATAATGTCTCCAGTATAGTGCCAGATACACATAATGTCTCCAGTATAGTGCCAGATACACATAATGTCTCCAGTATAGTGCCAGATACACATAATGTCTACAGTAGTGCAGTGCCAGATAGACATGATATGCCCCCAGCAGTGCCAGATAGACATGACATGCCCCCCAGCAGTGCCAGATACTACATGCCCCCCAGCAGTACCAGATAGACATGACATGCCCCGCAGCAGTGCCAGATAGACATGACATGCCCCGCAGCAGTGCCAGATAGACATGACATGCCCCCCAGCAGTGCCAAATAGACATGACATGCCCTCCAGCAGTGCCAGATGCACACGACATGCCCCCAGCAGTGCCAGATAGACATGACATGCCCCCCAGCAGTGCCAGATAGACATGACATGCCCCCCAGCAGTGCCAGCTACACATGATATGCCCACAGCAGTGCCAGATAGACATGACATGCCCCCCAGCAGTGCCAGATAGACATACCATGCCCCCCAGCAGTGCCAGAGACACGACATGCCCCCCAGCAGGGCCAGATACATTAATGCCCCCACAGTGCCAGATAAATGCCCCCCACAGTGCCAGATAAATGCTCCCACAGTGCCAGATAAATGCCCACACAGTGCCAGATTGTCAAAGTCGAAAAATATTCCAGTACACACATCACGTACTAACCACACACACATGCCCGCTGAGCGTGCACTTGTTCCGCCGTGCGTGCACATATCCGCAATTTGCGTATGGTCGCTCCCGCGGTCCTGCGCGTGGTATGGGTATTTACGGCGGAGTTTGTGAACGCATGGAGGGTTATCAAAACATTACATATTTAATCCAAATAGTGCACAATGTACACATAGCCTCCCTGCACCACATCAGAAAGAAATAGCTGTTTAAAATGGTTACAGAACAAAGGGATTCACCTTTACAGGATAGGAGGGGACAGAGCAAGGTTACAAGGTGGTGTTTGGTATCCAGCTGTAGGGTATTTTAAGGGAAACATTCTGGTGTTGGTTTGAGGAAGATCGCATGTTCCTGAGGATAGTTAGGTGCAGAAGCAGAATATAGGTTTAAACTGTATTTACTGTATATTATGTATGCGGCGGGAATCCAGAGGAGACCACCCACAAGAGCAGTTAAGAAAGACATCGCCCACCTATTCAAATCGACCTATGACCTCTCCTGTACTGTAAAAGTGCATTCCTGTGTCCAATGGACAAAGGGATTACAGTATCCATTGTATTGCTTTTGGAAGTAGTGTATAAAAAGCATGTTGCTGCCTGGCCGGTCAGAAGACTCTTAACGCTATCAACCTGATTAGCGGAGGACTGGACCAGGTTGCACAAGCGAATATTCTCACGTATGAACATTGACTGTAGCCATTTACTCTGTTGTATTGTAGTGTATAAATTGTACTGTTATCCCCTTCCAGATATATACGCTGAGGTGTCGGAGCCCAGTGTTTTAACTACAAATCTGTGTTGTGTCCTCTTTTCCCTGCTAGGGTTTAAAGCGTATAAACATCTTAGTGATATTTGGTGGACCCCTTTCTTTGAAAGTAAAGCATTCATAACCTAGAACCAGAAATAACGACACTGAGACTTGAATTTTGGCAGAAAATTGCTAGCTATTTATTTGTCCCTATCCATTAGGAAACCTGTAATAAAGAAATTAATTTAATATGCCGCTCCAGCTGGCATATGGTGGCGGCCCAAAAGAACGGCTCAATTAATCTGAATTAACTTTAAATAACTAACCCTATAAATTTACTAAAACTTACTATAAACCGGTAATAGGTGACAACTCAACCCCCACAGTGACTACCCACCGCTCCTGGGTGCCCTGCCGCTGCCTTCCCGGACGGGTGGTCAAGCGGCCATAAGTCGATGGAGGTGAGTGCACCTAAACCACAACAAACTGTAAAAAACACTACAGTTTTCCAAACAATACAAAACTGCCGTTCTTTTCCGCCAATAAATAGCCAACGAAAACAGCCAACAACTTAAAGCCAAAGCCCACGTGCCACAAATTCTTAATACCAGGGCGGGAGGGTGGGAAAGCAAATCACCAAGAGACTTAAGATGGCCTCTCCTTCCCTATATATAGCAAACCCTCCCCCTAAAGAAGGCTGTACTTTCCTCACAGCTAGGTCCACCCCTCCCCAGATGTTTAACTCTTTCCTCTCCTATGCAGTCAATACTCTCTCCTTACATTACCTAACTGTATAAGGGTTAAGAGTGTATTGATAAGTTGTGTACGCGCTGCGGGTACTTTGTACCGTCAGCGCTGCATAAGGTTTAAGGTGTAACATCATTGCAGTGCTTTGCTGCATAAGGTTTAGAGTGTAATAATATCATTGCATTGCATTACCAATAAGGTTTAAAGTATATCAAGAGTGTGTGCGCGCTGTGTGTACTTTGTACCCCCAGCGCAGCGTTTGTACGCTAAGTCTGTACAAGGTACGGGACTCTGTACGCAAATAGCGTACAGAGTACGTAGCGTGTGTACTAAGTCTAGCGGCCGCAGCGGCTCCATGGTAAAAGTGTGTTTAAAGGTATAGCTTTATGGTTTAAGATAATATCGACATTATCAAGATACATTAATGCCCCACACATCACTTTACAGAAAGTAGGCGGGGCAGCCCGCAGGCTACAGGCCAGGGCCGGCTCCAGGCTCCGACATGGCGGCGCCAGCGTGCGGCGGCCTTTAAGGGTGGCGCCATGCGCGGCCGCTCGAGTCGAACATGCCTCGAGCCGGCCCTGCATTCCCTTCAGGATTTAAACTGGCAGCAACTTAAATGAATTCAATTATTTGAGGCACTTTAAGAAGAGACTGCCATCGAAGCCATATAGTAATTAATATTCCTAATAATGTAAGCCCGCAATTCAGAGCTGCTATCCTTTTAAAACACATGGGGAGATTTATCAAAGCGTGGAGAGAGATAAAGTAACATCAAATCAGTTCCCAACTGTCATGTCACAGGCTTAGTTTGAAAAATGACAGCTAGGAGCTGATTGGCTGGTACTTTATTTCTCTCCAGAGCTTAGTACATTGGGGGTCATTCCGAGTTGATCACTAGCTGCATTCGTTCGCTGTGCAGCGATGAGGCAAAAAAAAAACAGCACTTCTGCGCATGCGTATGTGGCGCAATGCAGACGCGCGGCGTACTATTACAACGGTCGATGTAGTTTCACATAAGGTCTAGCAATGCTTTTCAGTCGCACTGCTGGCCGCAGAGTGATTGACATGAAGTTGGCGTTTCTGGGTGTCAACTGACCGTTTTCAGGGAGTGTTCATAAAAACGCAGGCGTGCCAGGAAAAAGGCAGGCGTGGCTGGGCGAACGCAGGGCGCGTTTGTGATGTCAAAACAGGAACTGAACAGTCCGAAGTGATCGCAAGCACTGAGTATGTCTGAAGCTACTCAGAAACTGCACAAAATTATTTTGTTCGCACTTTTCCTAAGCTAAAATACACTCCCAGTGGGCGGCGGCATAGCGTTTGCACGGCTGCTAAAAACTGCTAGCGAGCGATCAACTCGGAATGACCACCATAGACCCCATATTCCTACATTAATTTGTGTTTTTTCCTTGAACGTGACACTGACTGAACCGTATTGTTTAGTTTTGCAGCTAAAGTCTGCTATATCCTATATAATTATGTGTAAATCACCGTCTGTTATGCTGTGTTTATCATTATCTCCTGTTACTTCCCTCGCAGCTCTGAACTCTTATTTTTCCATAAGTGGATACACTGACATTTACAATTCTATGATGGCGCATTTATGGCGGTCCGGTGTGTTGTAATGCCGCTCTCATCTTGCACCTTTGCACCAGAGTTGTCAATATAACTTACTGACAATTTTATTTTTGCGGACATGTGATTTATGTAATTCTAAAATGTATCAGAAGGTTAAAATTTTTAGTATCAACACGAGGATAAATGTGTCCAGGGCTGAATACAGGGTGTCATAATCCTATTTACTCCCTCTCGCCGAAGATTTGTTTTAATGCCCAGATTTATCAAGATTTGGGGAGTGATAAATAGCACGGTGATAACATACCAGTAAATCAGCTCCTAACTGTCATGTTACATGCTATGGCCCCGATTTATCACGCCTTGGAGAGTGATATATAGCACGGTGATAGAGTACCAGCCAATCAGATCCTAACTGCCATGTCACAGGCTGTGTTTGAAAAATGACAGTCAGGAGCTGATTGGTTGGTACTTTATCACTGTGCAATTTATCACTCTTCAGGAGACCGCCGGTCACAATACTGACCCCCTGGATCTGGCCCACTCACAATCCCACCAGTCGCATGCCAACCAACAGGGACTATTTCCCACCCATGGGTGTCCACAACACCCATAAAGTGGGAATAGAACCTGTGGCAAACGTGGCAAGCCACCGAGGCCACTGCGTGGCGAGCGTAGCAGAATTTGCTATGCTTACTGAATTAGGCCCTATGGGGGTAATTCTTAGTTGATCGCAGCAGTAACTTTGTTAGCAGTTGGGCAAAACCATGTGCACTGCAGGGGAGGCAGATATAACATGTGCAGAGAGAGTTAGATTTGGGTGGGTTATTTTGTTTCTGTGCAGGGTAAATACTGGCTGCTTTATTTTTACACTGCAATTTAGATTGCAGATTGAACACACCCCACCCAAATCTAACTCTCTCTGCACATGTTACATCTGCCTCCCCTGCAGTGCACATGGTTTTGCCCAACTGCTAACAAATTTGCTGCTGCGATCAACTCAGAATTACCCCCTATGTTCGATGTTTGCAGGACACATTAAAAGTCAAGTTTTTGAGAAGTTGTATCCTTAAAACTAGTGATGAGCGGATTCGGTTTTATTCGGTTTTACTCGGTTCTCAAAACCGAATCTTATTGGCTCACTGATGTCACGTGTTTTGGATAGCCAATAAGATTCGGTTTTGAGAACCGAGTAAGACCCTTTAGATTTTAAACTCTCACGAGCAAGGCCCTTTTCCCTCTTGTGCTTTTCCTTTCCTCATTATATCATTATCTCCTCACTGCCAACAACAGCATCAGACCTTTTGGGTTCAGCTGTCCCGCTGCTGATTTGGGTATGACCGGCCCGCTAATGCAGTTTATAAACCTTGTTCATGTTCTGCAATGTTTTGTACTGTCACTTTTTTTGTGTGTGTGTTCACACTGTTCCTGTTTATGGGGGTCATTCCGAGTTGATTGCAGCCAGCAACTTTTTGCTGCTGCTGCGATCAGCTAGTCCACGCCTATGGGGGAGTGTATTTTAGCTTAGCAGGGCTGCGATCGCTTGTGCAGCCCTGCTAAGCTAAAAAAAATTCAAGCAAAATTAGACTAGGCCTGGGCATACTTACCCTGTGCGACGATCCCTGCAATGCTGGAGCTGGCTCTGATGTCAGACATCCGCCCTCCGTTCTCCTGGACACGCCTGCGTTTTCCTTACCACTCCTGAGCCGCCCAGGTACGCCTTCTTCCTGTCAATCTTCTTAGCGGTCCGCTCTGCGACCGCTTTCTTCTCCAGACGCGACGTAGCCCGGCGACCCCTGTCGCCGGGCAACGTCGCGCACACACACTGCGCCCACCGCGCATGCGCATTCTGCACCCGTTCGCACCGCAGCGATAAACCGCTGCGTGCGAATGGGTTGGAATGACCCCCTATGTACGTAGGTTGTGGCGCCATATAAATAATAACTAATAATAATTAAAAAATAATAATAATAAATAAGAATTGTAACATTTCTTTTGCTACTTGCTGCTGTGACGCTCGATGTCTGCGGTTGATATTTCACATTCTTACATTCATGATAAATACTGTAAGTCTTTTACATTTTTTGACATTATTTGAATAAATGTTTTGTATTGTAATAGATCTATGTAGTTAGTATAGCCAAACATCCCACGCCCCGCAAGCCACACACTACATAGATCTGCTCAGATACAATGGTTTAATATTAGCTTCATGCAGTTCAAATTACCAAGAATTCTATGTGGGAGAAAGTAGCTCAATGTGTTAAGTGTCTGACTGTAGTGTATAAGGTTGTGAATTCAAGTCCTGACCATGACATGCTGGGCAAGTCACACACTCCATCCTGCTGTTTGACCTGTACACCTTCTAAACCTCCTGAACAAGTCTGGATGATTTTATATATGATGATGGGCCTATTTTTATGTGGAGGCCTGGAGCTCAAGCTCCATCCACCCTATTGGTAATCTGGCCCTGTGTATATGAATAATAAATAAATCAGACATATACATATATATATATACACATGTTGTGGCAATGTAGGGGACTAACACGTGTTTTGAGAGTTTGACAACTCATCTACATCCTAATTGGTTGGTCTTCCATTTGCATGTGGTAAGTTCCTTACTGTGCCACAATATACACACAGTACGATCCTCCTGTCTTCCTTGCCCGGCATCGGCAATGCTTTATAATAAACATCAAAAATTATAACTAAAATAATGTCCCCCGTGGATATCATGAACGTCAGCTATAAGAATTAGAGTATAGAAGCGGATGAGGCACGTTTAACATATTAATACATTCTCAAGAAAGACATATATACCATTCGCTCTTGTATTTTGTTGAGCATTTTAGATATATTTAGTTTGTTTCTTTTAGATGTTTATAAACTGCGTTACTTCAGATGGCAAAGTGATCAGACGCACCGCCAGCGGAACCGCATCATCTTTCTAGAAGTATTGTAAGCCGCACTTGTAGTAACTATAGTTAAATATTGATGCCAAATGAATTTCGGTTTCAATATGTGGAGTACAGGCGAGAGTATTCCAGTTCTGCTGTACATATATCATTTCGTTACTGCAGATAATTACATCAGTGTCCAGTGAATAAATTTCATTGTCCTATGAATCACTGTGATTAAGAGTGTTATACAGCTCCTAGATATCCTTTGAGTTAATGCATAAAAAGGAAATATATTAATCCCATCTGCCAAATGGGCGTTTATAGCGCTCAGCAATGGGAGACGTCTACCTTGGGCTGTATCTATAAACATCTGATAAAGATGGAGGGTCCGCGCACTGCCATAGTAATCTGGAAGTGCTAAGTACATCAGTATTAATAAGGGATATCCACTGAGGTCATTGTTTGCCTCTCATCATTTGCCACAGTGGACAATGGTGGTCATTCTGAGTTGATCGTAGCTGTGCTAAATTTAGCACAGCTACGATCATTCACACTGACATGCGGGGGGACGCCCAGCACAGGGCTAATCCGCCCCGCATGTCGGTGCCGGCCCCCCTCCCCCCCGCAGAAGTCCAAAGGCATCGCACAGCGGCGATGCCTTTGCACTTCAAGAGTAGCTCCTGACCAGCGCACCTTTAGCGTGCTGGCTGGAAGTTACTCATCACTCCCCGGCCCGCAGCGGCTGCGTATGACATCACGCAGCCGCTGCGGGCCACACCCCGCACGGTCTGGCCACGCCTGCATTGGCCGGACTGAGCCCACGAAACAGCGTCCAAACGCCGCCATTTCGCCCCCCTACCGCCCATCGACCGCCTCTGCCTGTCAATCAGGCAGAGGCGATCGCATCCCTGCTACAGCCTTCGTCCGTCTGGCATGCGCCGGCGCACTACGGTGCCGGCGCATGCGCAGTAGGGACCCGTTCGCTCGGCTGCGACAAAAAGCAGCGAGAAAATGGGTCAGAATGACCCCCTAAGAGAGGGACAGAAGTGTGCACTCCACATGTGGCATGGTTATGTAATATGAGGGCATGATCAGTGCTTTCAGACACCTTCCATTTCCTTTCTCTTTAACCACTTAATTGATGATTCTTTTCCCCAAAACCCGCTCAGAAATTGTCGGGGGTTTTTATGAGTGAATTAGGTGAAGAACGTGAATTTAACCCCATCCAAAATGATTTTAGTTAAAAAAAGAAACATTTTTTAAAATGTTTTTGTTTTTTTCTCAAACATCGGAACATTGGGGGTCATTCCGAGTTGTTCGCTCGTTATTTTTTTTCTCGCAACGGAGCGATTAGTCGCGAATGCGCAATGTCCGCAGTGCGACTGCGCCAAGTAAATTTGCTATGCAGTTAGGTATTTTACTCACGGCATTACGAGGTTTTTTCATCGTTCTGGTGATCGTAGTGTGATTGACAGGAAGTGGGTGTTTCTGGGCGGAAACTGGCCGTTTTATGGGTGTGTGCGAAAAAACGCTACCGTTTCTGGAAAAAACGCGGGAGTGTCTGGAGAAACGGAGGAGTGTCTGGGCGAACGCTGGGTGTGTGTGTGATGTCAAACCAGGAACGACAAGCACTGAACTGATCGCAGATGCCGAGTAAGTTTGAAGCTACTCAGAAACTGCTAAGAGGTGTCTAATCGCAATTTTGAGAATCTTTCGTTCGCAATTCTACTATGCTAAGATTCACTCCCAGTAGGCGGCGGCTTAGCGTGTGCAAAGCTGCTAAAAGCAGCTTGCGAGCGAACAACTCGGAATGAGGGCCCTTGATCGGGAGCATCATGACCATCAGAACATCGGTAACATCGCAACCATCACCACTTTAGTTTTTAGAGCCTGGACAGCTGCCAAGTACACACGGGGAGGTCTGGAGGGCTTGGGGGCGATAATTTACAGTTACCAGCGGATGCTATTGTGTGCAGCTGCTGGGGGCGGGGGATCCTTCCGTGCTGACCGATCAGCAGTGATCGGCAGCACGGCAACACTGGATGCTGTCTGGGTGCTGAAAGGAGGAGGGACCTTCCGGTCAGCAGCAGCGGAGGGAGGTTTCTCTTCCCCACCGCTGCTAACACAGTTTATCTGACTGGTCGCATCCTGTGCGACCAGGGCCAGTATTTACTAAAAATCCGAGTTTGGCCGATTTGTTTTTGGTTTTTTTGTAAGTCCCAATCCGGGAATTCACTAAGCACCAATCTCGGCAGTGTCTGGTCTATTCGTAATGGTTTGAATGTAGCCAATGGTGGGAACTTTGCGGTCAGCGGTGAGGTTACTTTCGGTCAACCGCTGACCGCAAAGTTCCCACCATTGGCTACAATGGAGCGCATAGGCGCTACATTGTATCACTGCCGTGTGCTGCCTGTCAGACACTACAGGAGCACACAGCCAATCAGGAGGGTGCCACGACGTGGCGCTCCCTGATTGGCTGAAGGGACCTTCTTTGACAGGAGTCAGGGGGGGTCCTGGCAGTCGGGGAAAGGGGTCCCATGTGTAAACATGGGACCCCTTTCAGTGCGTGGTCGGGTTTCCGTTTTATTTTTTTGCCAAGTACGTGGATTATTCAAAGGTCGGATTTTTCACTGGATTATGTGAGTATAATTTTTTTCACAGGTACCCCTAGGATTCTACATGGAGAAGAGGACCGAGCCTCGTGGGAACATAGGTAAGTATGTGTGTATGTTGGTGTGCATGTATGTAATAAAGTTGTACTGTCACAGTGTGTGTGTCCTGTTTTTATTGGGGTATTTTTTTAGTAGTAGTACTACAGGTACCAGCGGGCCCGGTTTTCCACCGCATGCTGGTACTTGTGGTTCTCCAAGTACCAGCTTGCGGGGGAGGCTTGCTGGGACTTGTAGTACTGCTAATAAAAACAATATTCACAATTTCACACAAGGCTATCAGCCCCCCATCCGCCGCCCTTGGATGGGGGGGACAGCCTCGGGCTTCACCCCTGGCCCTTGGGTGGCTGGAGGGGGGGGACCCCTTGATTGAAGGGGTCCCCGCTCCTCCAGGGTACCCCGGCCAGGGGTGACTAGTTGGGGTTTTAATGGCACGGCCGCAGGGACCGATATCAAAGTGTCCCCCGGCTGTGGCATTATCTCCCCAGCTAGTGGAGCCCGGTGCTGGTTTCAGAAATACGGGGGATCCCTACGCTTTTTGTCCCCCGTATTTTTGGAACCAGGACCAGGCGCAGAGCCCGGTGCTGGTTGATAAAATATGGGGGATCCCCTGTCATTTTTTCCCCCATATTTTTTCAACCAGGACCAGCTCAAAGAGCCCGAGGCTGGTTGTGCTTAGGAGGGGGGACCCCACACAATTTTTTCCAGATTTTTTAAGACTTTAATCAACTTTTTAAGGTACACAATGAAGCCCTGCACGGATCTCACAGATCCGGCCGGGATTCCTTGTGTTTTTTCAGGCAGTGTTTTACTCATCACTCCCGTAAAACACTGCCTGATATTACGAATCACATTGACATCGGAAAAAACGATTGTGCAAAACTCGGCAGCTTAGTGAATGATCGTATCAGGATTCAAAAAGTTGCAGTAAAATGCACCCGATACCATTCGAGTTCAAACACCCTTCAAAACGGGCAAAACACGAATATTAGTAAATAAACCCCCAGGTCAGATAAAGCACTTGCAGGCATGGTCGCATCTGATGCCACCATGCAGGCATGTGGTTAAGGGAGGGATGTATCAAGTATTGCAAATACTGGGGCAGATGTATTAACCTGGAGAAGGCATAAGGAAGTGATAAACCAGTGATAAGTGCAAGGTGATAAACGCACAAGCCAATCAGGTCCTAACTGTCAATTTACATATTGGAGCTGATTGGCTGGTGCGTTATCACCTTGCACTTATCACTGGTTTATCACTTCCTTATGCCTTCTCCAGATTAATACATCTGCCCCACTATGTGATACATCCCGCCCCTATTTAAACGGGTTCAATATGATTTACCAACAGCATTTTGACATGTCGGCATTTCAAATGTCGGTATTCTGGCTATGTCGGCATTTTGAACATGTCGGCATAATGAATGACCGTGTCTGTATTTTGACTGTCGGTCAATGGCTGTCGAGATTATAACCGTCGGTATTGTGTCCGTCGGTAAATCAACTTCTACCCATTTAAACGCATACAGTACCAGCATTGTTTAAGGCCATGATGCATGAATACTTACCTGCTGGGACAGCACTTCCGATATTGGGAGGCGTAACGCATGCGCAAGCAGTGGGGCACTGGAGTAGGATCTATTAGATCCCTCTCCAGAGAGGTTTTGTGATTAGACGCCCATAGGTTTTTTAGATGGCATTGACTATCATGCAAAAGCCACGTGGAAAGTTAACTTTGCCGAACCTTGCTGCCCCATCACAGTCCCATAGCATCCCAGTGTTGTCTCCGATATCTGCTGCTGACCTTTTTAATACATATGGGAAACATTACGGATTGCAGTAAACCGCATTTTTAAGATTGATACATCCCGCCCTCACATCATGACAGAGCAGTAGGGAACAGAACATACAAACAATGGCACCTAGGCCCCGGTCTGATGGAGGAGCCCAGGTCTGATGGAGGGACCCAGGTCTGATGGAGGGACCCAGGTCTGATGGAGGGGCCCAGGTCTGATAGAGGAGCCCAGGTCTGATGGAGGGGCCCAGGTCTGATAGAGGAGCCCAGGTCCGTCCATCCGCCCGCCCCCCCCCATCCCCCTCACCTGGCTGCAGCTCTTCTCCTCTGCCCAGCACACGCTGCTACTGTATGTCCTGGGCACTATTTTTTCTGTATTTTTTTCTAAGGGTGCATGGCCACACCTGCTGTAATTAGGCCACACCCCCTGAAAAGTACCTGGGCCCAGCCAGGCTGATTATAATAATACAGTTCTATTACACCCTATACAGACATAGGACACTACACCTCAATACATACCTCCCAACTTTTGGCTGCCGGTGAAGAGGAACATCTGCGCACGCCCGCCCGAAAAGGGGGCGTGGCTTCACGGAGGGTCCACAATCGCAAGCCACGCCCCCCGTTTTCATCACTGAGGGGGCATGCCCAGCGCTCTGTGAGCCGCTGGCATGACCCCTCTCCTCATGTCTCCACTGAATAGATGCTGTGCACAGCGTCTTTTCATCGCTGCTCTGCTAAGCAGAGCAGCGAGTGCAGGAGCCTCCCATTTTTTATTTTTGCAAGGTGGAGGGGAAACACAGAGCATAGCTCCGCCTCCAACACCCACTTTTCCCCACCCCCATTTTTTTATTGGTCCGCGGCCCGGCCAGCACCTTTCAGTGATGGCCATTGAGTGGTGCAAACCATCAATGGTTAGCCATAGATTGTTCAAGTGTCATCAATGGTTATCATCGATGGTGCCATAGATGGCAACCATCGATGGCAGCCCACCGATGGCCATCCCTACTACAAGAAAATGTTAAAATAGTTGTGGCGCTATAAAAAGGACCCAGGCATTTTTTCATTATTAGTTTAAATATAATATACTGTACACTATTAGTTTAAATGGGATACGGTCGTTAGGTCGACACAACTTATGTCGACAGTCATTATGTCAACCACTGAAGGTCAGCATGCATTAGATCGACATGGTCAATGGGTCGACGTGGTCATTAGGTCGACAGGTCAAAAGGTCGACATGGGTTTTTCACATTTTTTTCTTCATTTTTTTGGGATTTTTCATACTTAACAATCCACGTGGACTACGATTGGAACGGTAACCTGTCGACCTAGTACATGTCGACCTTCCATGGTCGACCTAATGACCATCGACCTAAGTTGAGTCGACCCAACAACCCATAACCGTTTAAATTTATTATACACAGTGACAATGTAATATATCCCCCCCTTCCACGGGCCCTAACTGTCTTAAGTGCTTAGAATACCATTGTTTGCTGTGCTTGGTAAGTGACGGCCGGAGTCTCTGAATAAGCCGTTCCGTAGAGCTCCCACCACTGTCCAAACCTCAAACTGACCGACACCTTGTTCTCCGGCGGAACCTTTATTTAATGCACTGTGATTTGATTAGAAGACACTTTACCTGCAGAGGAGAAGTGACTAATGACCTGTAGGCAGCTCTGGTGATTCCAGCTCAGGCACTTGGAGCGAATGCGTTCTCCTCTGAGTAACTGACAGCTCGCAGCTTTGTGTATGTGCCAGACGATGCATTTGTAGAAATCAGTCATTGTATTCACATTACAGGCCTCAGATACGGATGCCGTCATTCTGTTTATGAAGCCAAGGTGCTTATATTCTGTATTGCCAGTAACAGTGACTGATTCTGAGAGCCGGGCTGCGACGTGTACATAAAACGTCAGGAAAGTCATAAAGGACTTATTATTCCTTCTGTAGCGCGTCCCCCCTTTTACACGCTTTTACGTATTATATAAAAATTGGCTTTATTTGCCTTACTCGGCTATGACGTATAGTCAGGGTGACAGATGGGTAAGCTCTCACAATAAACAGGAGGTGCCCCAGCAGCACAGAGTATATCAGGAGATGAGTGATGTGTTATTGAGGACAGGGCTGCATGTGACAGGGGCAGTGACATGATGTGAGGAGGAGAATGGAGGCAGCAGGAAGCCACAGACTGTGAGTTATATAGTGGGAGGAGCAGGGTCCCCAGCAGCACAGAGTATATCAGGAGATGAGTGATGTGTCAGTGAGGACAGGGCTGCATGTGACAGGGGCAGTGACATGATGAGAGCAGGGGAATGGAGGCAGCAGGAAGCCACAGACTGAGAGTTATATAGTGGGAAGAGCAGTGTCCCCAGCAGCACAGAGTATATCAGGAGAGGAGTGATGTGTTAGTGAGGACAGGGCTGCATGTGACAGGGGCAGTGACGTGATGTGAGAAGGGGACTGGAGGCAGCAGGAAGCCACAGACTGAAAGTTATATAGAGTGGAGGGAGCAGTGTCCCCAGCAGCACAGAGTATATAAGGAGATGAGTGATGTGTCAGTGAGGACAGGGCTGCATGAGACAGGGGCAGTGACATGATGTGAGGAGGGGAATGGAGGCAGCAGGAAGCCACAGACAGAGTTATATAGTAGGCGGAGCAGGGTCCCCAGCAGCACAGAGTATATCAGGAGATGAGTGATGTGTCAGTGAGGACAGGGCTGCATGTGACAGGGGCAGTGATATGATGGGAGGAGGGGAATGGAGGCAGCAGGAAGCCACAGACAGAGTTATATAGTAGGCGGAGCAGGGTCCCCAGCAGCACAGAGTATATCAGGAGATGTGTGATGTGTTATTGAGGACAGGGCTGCATGTGACATGGGCAGTGACATGATGTGAGGAGCGGAATGGAGGCAGCAGGAAGCCACAGACTGAGAGTTATATAGTGGGAGGAGCAGGGTCCCCAGCAGCACAGAGTATATCAGGAGATGAGTGATGTGTCAGCGAGGACAGGGCTGCATGTGACAGGGGCAGTGACATGATGTGAGGGGGGGAATGGAGGCAGCAGGAAGCCACAGACTGAGAGTTATATAGTGGGAGGAGCAGGGTCCCCAGCAGCACAGAGTATATCAGGAGATGAGTGATGTGTCAGTGAGGACAGGGCTGCATGAGACAGGGGCAGTGACATGATGTGAGGAGGGGAATGGAGACAGCAGGAAGCCACAGACAGAGTTATATAGTAGGCGGAGCAGGGTCCCCAGCAGCACAGAGTATATCAGGAGATGAGTGATGTGTCAGTGAGGACAGGGCTGCATGTGACAGGGGTAGTGATATGATGGGAGGAGGGGAATGGAGGCAGCAGGAAGCCACAGACAGAGTTATATAGTAGGCGGAGCAGGGTCCCCAGCAGCACAGAGTATATCAGGAGATGTGTGATGTGTTATTGAGGACAGGGCTGCATGTGACATGGGCAGTGACATGATGTGAGGAGCGGAATGGAGGCAGCAGGAAGCCACAGACTGAGAGTTATATAGTAGGAGGAGCAAGGTCCCCAGCAGCACAGAGTATATCAGGAGATGAGTGATGTGTCAGTGAGGACAGGGCTGCATGTGACAGGGGCAGTGACATGATGTGAGGAGGGGAATGGAGGCAGCAGGAAGCCACAGACAGAGTTATATAGTGGGAGGAGCAGGGTCCCCAGCAGCACAGAGTATATCAGGAGATGAGTGATGTGTCAGTGAGGACAGGGCTGCATGTGACAGGGGCAGTGACATGATGTGAGGAAGGGAATGGAGGCAGCAGGAAGCCACAGACTGGGAGTTGTATACTGGAAAGGAGCAGGGTCCCCAACAACTGACTAATGACGTGAATCTGCTATCAGACAGGAAGATTGTGGTATCAAGCTCACCTGTATATAATATGAAGTTCATACATCTGGCTTGTTAGTCATGAAATCAGATATATTTCACAAAGATGTATATACTATTGTATCTTGCAATAAAACATAATATATTCTTGTTACGTCTGTTAAGAAATGATTTTGTCCAGTGCAGACATAAAATATTGATAGGGATAAAAGTATATTGCATATACGTCAGCCATGCAATTCCACTACCTGCATATCCATCATTCACAACCACGGGAATATTTCCATTTATATACAACAATATATTAGCTTTACGGTCCTTTTGCTGGAGTATGCAATGGGTGAATATATCTTAGAAGGCATGCTCAATTTATCATGCTATTTAAAATTTCCTCTGGGGGCTGATAAATATCAGTCAAGCAGAGAGCTGGGTTTTGGGAAGTTCTCAGCAGACGCGCTCGCCGTTCTCGTACTGATTCATGCCCATCGCTGCGCCCTGCGCAGGCTCCTCAGCATAACTCATGCAGCAGGAACAGAATAGAAGTCATTTCTGGTGGTGAAGGGTGAGATTGTCCTAACCTACTTAGGCTGCAATATATAAACCTGGAAGCTGTATATCGTTTTTTTTCTGATTCAATTTCTTTTATGAGACGGGAAGCGAGATTGAAAGCTGGCACCGCGATCATGATGTAAATACACAGTAATGATTTATTTCCTATAACCGTGAACTTGCCGAATAAATATATTGGACTTGACTGATATACAGTATAACAAAACAAAAAAAGAGGAAAAAAATGTTTTTTAATGGAAAATTTTTCGACTGCCGAAAAAATGCTGAGACAGAGTGATGTCACGTAGACGGTACTACTGTACGAGTGTGCGTAGCTGGGTCATGCAGGCAGCGCAGAACCTTTGCCACTTTAAGCCACACCCATTTCAATAGCCCCGCCTGTTGCATCATTTCCCCCCCACTTTTTGCTGGTATCGTGTCACTACTGTAAACCTGAGTAGGGCTGCCATGAGAAATGCTGGACCCAGCATGAAGGAGGCGTGGCCAGAATGCGTGGGGGCGTGCCCAGACCACATTGTGAATTTCAGGCCCCTTTGTGCCAGTGGGGTGCCCTAAATTTTAAACAGGATAGCTTTTGTTCCATGTATGGAACACTTATTGCTATTTCGAAAACCAATGTAGTTAAAATTATTTATCAAAATATAATTATATAGCACCAGCGTATTCCGATGCGCTTTACAATTGTGATGTTTGAAATAAATAAAGCCCGAGGGCGAGATATGCCAGTGGAAAAGTTGCCCACGGCAACCAATAATCTTCCAGCTATCATTTAACTAGCGCAGTCTATAAAATGATAGAATTGGATTGGATTCACTCATTCGAAAAAAGTTAAATATTGTGCAAAGTGTTTCTGGGCACAAAATCATGGGAAGGGCTTCAATAAACCCTCATATTATTTTAAACATTTATTAATATTGTGCCATCATATTAGCAATGCTACCCACTGCACATCCATGCCTCCCAATGAATAACGCGTCCCCTAACCTTTATTAGTTGGTTCTTACTACCGATAAGCCAACAAGTGAATCTTGAGAAATATATTATTGAAGCAAATATTTACAGCAGAACATACCCCTGGTTATTGCCCCTCTGCTGAGCGTTGTACAGTACTTTCTCTGTAATGGGCTTATTGGTTCTCTGACTGACCCTGTGACTGTACCTATACACTGACCAACAAAAGTCTGTCTGCCAGTCTGACGAGAGATACCCACACACAAACCCTGCTCTTACTGTAGTTCTTTCATTTTCACCTGCCACTGCAGGACACACACCTGAGTGCCAATAGATGCCCTCTTAGGTGGAGCTAGACACGCCCTCTGGGCAGAGTATGACACGCCCTCTTATCAGCGCAGAACATTTTGCTGCCAGCTAAAATCTCTCTGCAACTAGTTTTCAAAAGTAAGCAAGCACGGTCTGATTCTACTACCCCTTCCACATCGCAAACCTGGGTCAGAGCCGGGATTTTAACACGGCTCCGACCCGGGTAAGAGACGTTCACATCGCAATATTAATCTGGGTTATTCACGGATTATTGCCATGTTGGTGTCTTTTTGCACAACCTGGGTCACCCATGTTAAAAAAAACCAGTGTGATGTCATTTTAAAAGGACTTGATTGGTTCCCAGTTTTCAACAAGAAAGGGAGGGGGCTGGGGAATGCTCACAGTGCGGCAATCATAGGCGACAGAGCACACATTCCAGCACAGAGCCTCGGTAACCTTGTGATATTGTTTCCTGAGTGCCTTCAACTTATTGACCACATGCTGTTGGGACCTAATAAACCCTGATGCCGCAAGCATTTTACTGATGTTGCGATATGTTATCGCATCCCTGACTTCACCCGTTATCTGCCGACGTATTTCCTCTTCACCCCTGATCCGCAGCAACTCCCTGACTTCCTCATCACTCCAGTTTGCCATGGCTAATGAGGTCCAAAGGAGTGCAGAACTGGTCCAAAGAGGTGTAGAACTGGTCCAAAGAAGTGCAGAACTGGTCCAAAGAGGTGCAGAACTGGTCCAAAGAGGTGCAGAACTGGTCAAAGAGGTGCAGAACTGGTCCAAAGAGGTGCAGAACTGTTCCAAAGGAGGGCAGAACTGGTCCAAAGAGGTGCAGAACTGGTCCAAAGAGGTGCAGAACTGGTCAAAGAAGTGCAGAACTGGTCCAAAGAGGTGCAGAACTGTTCCAAAGGAGTGCAGAACTGGTCCAAAGAGGTGCAGAACTGGTCCAAAGAGGTGTAGAACTGGTCCAAAGAGGTGTAGAACTGGTCCAAAGGAGTGCAGAACTGGTCCAAAGAGGTGCAGAACTGGTCCAAAGAGGTGCAGAACTGGTCAAAGAAGTGCAGAACTGGTCCAAAGAGGTGCAGAACTGGTCCAAAGAGGTGCAGAACTGGTCAAAGAAGTGCAGAACTGGTCCAAAGAGGTGCAGAACTGTTCCAAAGGAGTGCAGAACTGGTCCAAAGAGGTGCAGAACTGGTCCAAAGAGGTGCAGAACTGGTCCAAAGAGGTGTAGAACTGGTCCAAAGAGGTGTAGAACTGTTCCAAAGGAGTGCAGAACTGGTCCAAAGAGGTGTAGAACTGGTCCAAAGAGGTGTAGAACTGTTCCAAAGGAGTGCAGAACTGGTCCAAAGGAGTGCAGAACTGGTCCAAAGGAGTGCAGAACTGGTCCAAAGAGGTGTAGAACTGTTCCAAAGGAGTGCAGAACTGGTCCAAAGGAGTGCAGAACTGGTCCAAAGAGGTGTAGAACTGGTCCAAAGGAGTGCAGAACTGGTCCAAAGGAGTGCAGAACTGGTCAAAGAAGTGCAGAACTGGTCCAAAGGAGTGCAGAACTGGTCCAAAGAGGTGCAGAACTGGTCCAAAGGAGTGCAGTACTGGTCCAAAGGAGTGCAGAACTAGGTCCAAAGGAGTGCAGAACTGGTCCAAAGAGGTGCAGAACTAGGTCCAAAGGAGTGCAGAACTGGTGCAAAGAGGTGCAGAACTAGGTCCAAAGGAGTGCAGAACTGGTCCAAAGAGGTGCAGAACTAGGTCCAAAGGAGTGCAGAACTGTGCAGATTGCTTTCCAACACGTGTAATCACAGTGCAATACAGTAAACAGACCTCAGCTGACTGGAAACAACCAATCAGCGCTATTTCTTCAGAGCCGGGTCGAATATCCCGGGACTGTAGCTTTTTAGAGCACAATAATCCGGGTCCAACACGTGTTCAACCCTTCTTTTAACCCGGGAAGAAATACCAGGTTGGACGTCCCGGGATATTCAGTTTGGCGCTTTCACACCGCACCTCTACCCGAGTCGACTCGGCAGCAACCCGGTAAAAAGCCAGGTTATTTTATGAAAGGGGTATAAGTGTCCCCGGAACATCGAAGAGTCGGGAGAAATGCCACTAGCCTGGATCGTGCTAGAAGAGGTACTTGTCTTATATTTTATGGTAGTGCACGAACATGGAGCTCGGTGTAACCTAAGGACCTGCCTAGGCTAGCACTGACCTCCAGGCAGCCCACAAGCTGTGCACAGGTGTATCTGTAACAGGTGCAGGATGATTTTGCACATGCGGGAGTCGCATATGCTGTCCAAGGTTCTCCTCCTCTGACAAAACAGCCGTGCACCGGGGCAGCAAACATGCCCATCTTTCTGGTCAACGAAATATACTTGCACAATATAAATAAATGTTAATTAATCATCCATCTATTAACCCAGTAGACGCTAGTGAGGTCGAGACGGCATAATCATTTTTTGCATTGTATTTTCTAATCACAGCGCGATTAATTGCCGATGCAGCTGCTCTGGGGCCTGATAGCACAGAAACGCTGTCCCAAGGTAAAAAAAACATGTCTAAAGGGGGGTACTCACAGAGCGATATTCTAAGCAATCTGACTAGATTGCTTAGAATTTAAGCATTATTGCTCCGTGTGTACCCCCTACAGCGATAGCGATGCGCGTGGATGATGCTAGATTGGCCAATCTAGCGGGTCGCTCACTTCACCCGCTGGGTGAAATGAGCGCCCCCCCCCCCCGTCTCCCCCCGCATGCTCAGCACACATCGCGCTGTGCTGAGCGGGGGGAGAGATGTGTGCTGAGCGGTTCGCTCAGCACACATCTCTCCAACATCTGCCCGTCTATATGGGCCTTTACAGTACAAAAGTAACATTGCTGTATAACAAATGTATCCAGGCAATTCTATGATTTGCTACAATATAGAGAGAAAAAGAAGACTCTTGGGTTGGCGCACTCTTAGTTTGGAATAAGTAAAGAAGATATGTTATAAGATTATAAAACTTAACTTTTAATATTGTTGGTTATAACATAAGCTGTATCCCATAAAGGTACCAAAAAATAAAAATAAGAATTTACTTACCGATAATTCTATTTCTCGGAGTCCGTAGTGGATGCTGGGGTTCCTGAAAGGACCATGGGGAATAGCGGCTCCGCAGGAGACAGGGCACAAAAAGTAAAGCTTTAGGATCAGGTGGTGTGCACTGGCTCCTCCCCCCATGACCCTCCTCCAAGCCTCAGTTAGGATACTGTGCCCGGACGAGCGTACACAATAAGGAAGGATTTTGAATCCCGGGTAAGACTCATACCAGCCACACTAATCACACTGTACAACCTGTGATCTGAACCCAGTTAACAGTATGATAACAGCGGAGCCTCTGAAAAGATGGCTCACAACAATAATAACCCGATTTTTGTAACTATGGCCCTCATTCCGAGTTGATCGGTCGCAAGGCGATTTTAGCAGAGTTACACACGCTAAGCCGCCGCCTACTGGGAGTGAATCTTAGCTTCTTAAAATTGCGACCGATGTATTCGCAATAATGCGATTACTAACTACTTAGCAGTTTCAGAGTAGCTCCAGACTTACTCTGCCTGTGCGATCATTTCAGTGCTTGTCGTTCCTGGTTGACGTCACAAACACACCCAGCGTTCGCCCAGGCACTCCCACCGTTTCTCCGGCCACTCCTGCGTTTTTTCCGGAAACGGAAGCGTTTTCAGCCACACGCCCCTGAAACGCCGTGTTTCCGCCCAGTAACACCCATTTCCTGTCAATCACATTACGATCGCCGGAGCGAAGAAAAAGCCGTGAGTAAAAATACTTTCTTCATAGTAAAGGTACTTGGCGCAGTCGCAGTGCGAACATTGCGCATGCGTACTAAGCGGATTTTCACTGCGATGCGATGAAAAATACCGAGCGAACAACTCGGAATGAGGGCCCATGTACAAGTAATGCAGATAATCCGCACTTGGGATGGGCGCCCAGCATCCACTACGGACTCCGAGAAATAGAATTATCGGTAAGTAAATTCTTATTTTCTCTATCGTCCTAGTGGATGCTGGGGTTCCTGAAAGGACCATGGGGATTATACCAAAGCTCCCAAACGGGCGGGAGAGTGCGGATGACTCTGCAGCACCGAATGAGAGAACTCCAGGTCCTCCTTGGCCAGGGTATCAAATTTGTAGGATTTTACAAACGTGTTTGCCCCTGACTAAATAGCCGCTCGGCAAAGTTGTAAAGCCGAGACCCCTCGGGCAGCCGCCCAAGATGAGCCCACCTTCCTTGTGGAATGGGCATTTACATATTTTGGCTGTGGCAGGCCTGCCACAGAATGTGCAAGCTGAATTGTATTACACATCCAACTAGCAATAGTCTGCTTAGAAGCAAGAGCACCCAGTTTGTTGGGTGCATACAGGATAACAGCAAATCAGTTTTCCTGACTCCAGCCGTCCTGGAACCTATACTTTCAGGGCCCTGACAACATCCAGCAACTTGGAGTCCTCCAAGTCCCTAGTAGGCGCAAGGCACCACAATAAGCTGGTTCAGGTGAAACACTGACACCACCTTAGGGAGAGAACTGGGGACGAGTCCGCAGCTCTGCCCTGTCCGAATGGACAAATAGATATGGGCTTTTTTGAGAAAAAACCCACCAATTTGACACTCGCCTGGCCCAGGCCAGAGCCAAGAGCATGGTCACTTTTCATGTGAGATGCTTCAAATCCACAGATTTGACTGGTTTTAAACCAATGTGATTTGAGGAATCCCAGAACTACGTTGAGATCCCACAGTGCCACTGGAGGCACAAAAGGGGGTTGTATATGCAATACTCCCTTGACAAACTTCTGGACTTCAGGAACTGAAGCCAATTATTTCTGGAAGAAAATCGACAGGGCCGAAATTTGAACCTTAATGGGCCCCAATTTGAGGCCCATAGACACTCCTGTTTGCAGGAAATGCAGGAATCGACAGAGTTGAAATTTCTTCGTGGGGCCTTCCTGGCCTCACACCACGCAACATATTTTCGCCACATGTGGTGATAATGTTGTGCGGTCACCTCCTTCCTGGCTTTGACCAGGGTAGGAATGACCTCTTCCGGAATGCCTTTTTCCCTTAGGATCCGGCGTTCCACCGCCATGCCGTCAAACGCAGCTGCGGTAAGTCTTGGAACAGACATGGTACTTGCTGAAGCAAGTCCCTTCTTAGCGGCAGAGGCCATAAGTCCTCTGTGAGCATCTCTTGAAGTTCCGGGTACCAAGTCCTTCTTGGCCAATCCGGAGCCATGAGTATAGTTCTTACTCCTTGAAGGGTTAAATCTCCTCTGTCATTGTGCATTGTGTAAATATTGTTTCTTTTTCTTTTGCCTTGGATTTAGCTTGCATTGCATAAAATAAATATAGCTCCACCCATAGTTTGTTGGGAACTGTGTGAAATCACCACCCCTAGATGAAGTACTAGGCTGTATCCTACATCCCCCCCATGTAGCCTGTTTTATCCCTCCTATGCAGTAAAGTTAAACCAATAAAGTATTTACTTTTGCCTACCCCTCCCTGGACATTCCAATCCCTCCCTAGACAATGATGCCTTATATACCATTGTTATGAACAATAAACGCAGAGTGATTCTTAACTACATGGTGTCGTGTATTATCTGTAACGTTAAGGATTGCTCTCACTGACGTCAGTGGCCATCACATCGAGGTAATCAAAGAGAGGTAGGGATCCTTTCAGCTGGGAGCTCTATGTCCGGGATTCAGTGATCGTCCCTGAATGGTAAAAATAGAGAATTTATTGTCTATCTTTGCCATACAGGATTGCGGTCATACACTGAAGCTGAATCCGTGTCAGTGTTCCGGGAACACGTGACAAGGTAATATTTAAGTCCGGGACTTAATATTACGAAGTTTTATGTAAAAACATAAAACAGGTATCAGGGATACCATAGAATCTTTAATGTCTGGGACTTAAAGATACGTCTGAGAAAGGACCAGGAGTCCAAGCGCAATTCTCCAAAGACGTTAGTATCTGGGATACTTAAAAAAAAAATATATAGACCTGGGGTCTATACATAACGTAGACTATACCTCGATCTGATCGTCTATATATATATTCTTGTATGTTGTAGTGAGATAAGTTCTTATATTTGGTTCAGACGGCTGGTAAGTTTTCGTCTGCCAGATATCTTTACTCAAAACTCTTTTCTTGCTTCCTGTTTAAAACGCTGTATTTTTCTGACATCTTGTACGAAGGTAAGCGTACCCGTCAAAAGATTTCATGTTCTCATTATACAGATAATATTGTGATATTGTCAATGACTAATTAACTGGTGTTAGCTAATGCATGCATAGAAAGTTTTTGTAAATTGCATTTTTTTTTTGTTGTGAAATTGCATAGAAAGTCTTTTTGTTGTGAAATTGTATAGAAGGTTTTTTTTTAAACTGCATTTTTGTTGTGATATTGCATAGACAGTTGTTGTAAGTTGTTGTGGAAATTGCGTAGAAAGCTGGTGTAGATTGTATTGTTTACTATGGGAGGGGGTCAGAGTAAAACAGTCATTTATCCTCCACCTTTACCAGGGGAGACATGTAAAGAGTATGTTGCCCGTAACTCCACCACAGATTATTATTTAGTTAACCCTTGGGTGGATAACTTAGCAGGATGGACAGAGAAAGTTGGCAGCCCCAGTCCATTCCCCCGTGACGGTATTAATTATCCCTTTTATATGGACATGGTCAAAGGTCTTTGTCTGGAAGACAAGGAAGCCTGGCCATGGTATGATCATGACCCACAATGGGACATGACATATATGCGTGCTGGAGGAGAGCAATGGCTCACGATAGCACCTCATTGGTATGACAAGAATATCAAGCAGAAACAGCGTAGAATAAAATTTGTAACTTCCAGACTGCATAAAGCTGAGGAATTTAGAAGCAACAAGTTTCTGAAAAATTCTTCTCCCCCGCCTTACACTCCCCTATATCCCTCCTTAAAGGACACAGATCTTTTAGCTGCAATTGCTTTGTCACGAATGCCAATGCAAGGAGGAGGGGGAGGAGGAGGAGGGGAAGGAGGCTCAGGAGGCTCTGAAGGAGAAACAGCCCCCCCTGACAGTACCCTCCACACAGGCGTAACCACCCCCGCCCCTAGTGCCCCTGACGCAGCTGTTGTGGGTAGCGACCCTGACATTCCTACTGAAGGTGGTGGCCGCTCAGGCCATGATCAAATATATGTAACCCAGCTTGAAACTACAGTCCAGACTCCTAGCAAACAAATCACCTCCCGCCGTAATGCTGACTCAACTGTTGTCATTAACCACCCTCTTACCCCCTCCATAACGCGATCCGGCACTGGTTTCCTTGAAAACAGTGCTGGTGCCAGCGGTGTCGCTACACACCTGCCCTTTATGACAGTAGGGGATCAGTTGTTAAAGAAACCCATTGAAATAGAGGATTTAGACAGAATTGTTAAGAACTGTCCCAAACCCACTGTTGCACCTGACGGCTGCATAGCTTACTTGAAAAAGGCTTGCACAGGACGCAGCTATACTCAAGAAGATATGAAGCTGATCATAGATGGGGTTATAGACCATTACAACGGGTGGGATTGGAAAAAGATTCCCACCATAAACACTCCTACCATCCTTAACGATGCCGTTCGCTACCCTCTCAATACTGGGGATGGTGTAAAGGCGATGTGGAAGGAAATTGAGACCCATATGAAAGAGATTTTTAAAACCCGAGCTTCTCTTCCTATTGCCGTAGCATGTAAACAAAAGCCCACTGAAACTGTCACTGAGTTTTGGAAGAGGTTTAAAAAGTGTTGGTCTGAAGATGCAGGTCTTACTCTTGTAGATACAGACCATTTACTAATTTCTACCTTTGTAAATAACTTGTTGCCATCTGTTATGGTCCCTGTTAAGCAAGCTGTTTCTTCCTGGACCTCTGATAATATTAAGGAATTTGAAAAGCACTTATATGAAAAGGAAGCTGCAGGATGCTTTGATGTTAAAAAACCCTTGCAGAATGCCCCAACTCATAATTACCAAAATCAGAGAAACCGGGGAGATAGACGCCAGCAGCACTTTACTGGCCCACCCCGCAATCCAGCCCGATATCAAAACCCACAAGCCAGGCCACCCCACCCCCCTGACTCTGCCAGCAGGAAACAAACCTCCTGCTTCAACTGTGGAAGGGACGATCACTGGGCAAGGGATTGCCCTTGTCCCCCACAAAACCACCGACAGCCCCAAGCTCCGGCTCCCTCCCGGGATCATCCCCGACAGTCACACAACAACCCCTTTCAGGATCATGTCCGATTCCGGGTTGACTGGCAGGATCCCTCCCACTGACGGGGCCCGGAGGAGGGTATCCCAGCCTTTGCCCAACTCACCAGACACTGGAAGGACCCACCGCTACTAACCTTGATTATAGGAAAGAGAGCAATCCCTTTCCTGGTGGATAGCGGGGCAACTACTAGTGTTTTGTGTGTCGACCTGTACGATGGTCATTTGGAAAAGACTGCTCCTTCAATGGGAATCAATGGGATACCCACAGATGCTTACCTGACAGATGCCCTTAGTGTCAGAACCACGGGAGGCACGTATATGGGTAAACACAATTTCACTGTAATACCTGAATGTCCAATTAATCTTCTGGGAAGGGATCTTCTTAGCAAACTCGAAATCTCCATTCTCCCTTCACCCACTAGCAGTGGCCTGGAGGTCGAGTCCCCACACCTACCGGTGTGGGAAGCAACAGACATTACACCTGATTTTGACAAAGTAAACCCTGCTCTATGGTCGGAGGGTCCCTATGACACTGGCCTCATTCCTTGCACACCATATAGAGCAACCCTGAAACCTGACACACAACCTGTCTATCAAAAGCAATACCCCTTGTCACAAGAGAAGGTTGAAGGTCTTAGACCAATGATACAACAGTTTCTCCAACAAGGCATTCTCAGACACATAATCTCACCTTACTGCACACCAGTCAACCCTGTTGCTAAGTCAGATGGTAGTGTAAGGTTTGTACAAGACCTCAGGGCAATTAACCAACTCATTGTGCCTATAGCACCCATTGTACCTGACATTAACTCACTCATTTCAGCTATCCCTGCAGATGCTGCAATTTTTTCTGTGATTGATTTAAAAAATGCATTTTTTAGCATTCCAGTGGATGCACAGACACAGTTACTTTTTGCATTTTCTTTTGAGGGCAAGCAACTCACCTGGTGTCGTTTACCCCAGGGCTACATTGACGCACCTGTTGTGTATAGCATTGTACTCCAGGCCACATTGGGGCCCTGGCAACCTCACCATGGTTCAGTCCTGCTACAGTATGCAGATGATCTGCTGCTCTGTAGTCAAACTGAGGAGGCCTGCCGGGAGGATGGTATATCACTGTTAAACTGGCTCTGTGAATGTGGACACAAGGTGTCCAAAACAAAAATGCAATGGTGTAAGAAGCATGTGGATTACTTAGGTTTTGTGCTCACTCAGGGGGAAAGGAAAGTCAGTCCACAGCGCATTCAGTCTGTATTGGGCCTGGTCACCCCAACTACCCAGAGAGAACTGCTGTCTTTTCTGGGTATGGTAAATTACTGCAGACAGTGGATATCTGATTGTTCCTATTATGATAACATCTTGAGACAAGCCACACTGAAAGACAATCCTAACACTGTACAATGGTCACAGGAAATGTTAACTGCATATGAGAGCTTAAAGTGTATGTTAATGAAAAGTCCGGCACTTGGCCTCCCCAACTATGTACTACCTTTTCATTTGTTTGCAAGGGACAATTGTAAAACCATGGCGGGGGTGCTCACACAGTTTCATGGAGGAAAGTTGCGCCCAGTGGCATTTTTTTCCAAAGTAATGCCTGTCACTGTGCAAGGTATGCCTGCTTGCCTCAGGGCACTTGCAGCCTGTGCAATGGTAACTGAAATGGCCACCACACTCACCCTAGGCCACACAACAATACTTCACACCACTCATGATGTTCTAACCATTTTAAAAGGGTTACACACACAACACATGTCAGCTCAGCGCCTTAGTGGATATGAGGTTCTCCTTTTGAACAACCCCTCACTCACCATTAAGTATGCCACCAACTCTTCAGGTCCTGCACCCATTCTCAACGCTCTACTGGGGCTCAAAGGTCCTGAAGACCACCCTCCTGAACCCCATGACTGCTCGGCCTCCATTGAGTCAGAAACATCCCCCAGACTGGACATGTCCCCTGTCCCTGTCCCCGACGCGGATGTCATTTTTGTAGATGGTTCCTGTAGCAGACCCAATGACACCACGTACCAAGCGGGTTATGCTATTGTCACTCTCCCTGACATTATTCTGGAAGCGCAGCCTATTCCTTACCAGTCAGCACAGGCTGCAGAGCTCATTGCTCTCACAAGGGCTTGTCACCTTTACCGGAATAAACCAGTCACCATCTACACTGACTCCAAATACGGGTACGGCGTCGTGCATGACCATGGGGTCATTTGGCAACGCCGTGGTTTCCTTGGAGCTGATGGAAAAGGCATATCACATGCCCAACTCATCTCTGACCTTCTGCATGCCATAACCTTACCCTCTGACATTGCAATCCTCCATTGCAGGGCACACACCGGGGGGAAGGATGCAGTCTCCCTTGGAAATGCCCTTGCTGACTCTGCTGCCAAACATGCAGCCTCACAGCCCATCACTCAGGCCCACATGACCATCATGACCCCCCCAGCTCTCGACAACCATTACCTGATCACCCAGTTACAGGCCTCAGCCTCCAATGCCGACCTAGCTGACTGGACTTACCCAGTTTTGCAGAAGAATCCTAAAACAGGATTAATCTGCAAAGAGGGGAAACCTTGTATACCCCAGTCCAGTGCACCCTTGTTTATTGCCCACTACCATGGCATAGGACACCACAGTAAGGCAACAACTACCTTACTCTTACGTAATGATTTCTATGTCACGGATGCCAAGTCATTAGTAGATCAGTATGTCAGTAGATGCATCACTTGCCTGCGAAACAACCCCAACAACCCTGACAAGGCAAAACATCAGCATCTTGAATACCCCACCACACCCTTTACACACCTGCAAATTGACTTCACCCATATCCCAGGTACTGGTAAACAGGAATATGCCCTGGTCATTGTAGACATGTTCTCTCGATGGCCAGAGGTATTCCCCACTAAATCTGAGGATGCAAAGACAGTTGCTAGGATCCTAACTCAGGAAATCATCCCCAGATGGGGGTGCCCATTGCAAATCAATAGTGATAAAGGCTCCGCCTTTACAGCAAAAATTACACAGGCCTTGGTAAAGGCCCTGCAGGTGGAATGGAAGTTCCACATCCCGTATCACCCGCAAAGTTCAGGGGTCGTAGAACGCATGAATAGGACCCTCAAAGACAAGCTTAGGAAGGCCACAGGAGGCACCTTCCACAAATGGAAGCAAGTCCTTCCCATTATCTTGGCAGAAATTAGAATGACACCACAAAAGACTTTGGGTTACTCCCCCTTTGAAATATTAATGGGTAGGCCCTTCCCTACACCTTGGGCTAAGAAACCATTAGTAATACAGGAGGGAGATCTAGAACTTATCAGAGAAGAGTATGTCAGGTCCCTGATAACAAAACTGAATGAAATTGAACATGAGGTTGTTTGTAAAAACCCTTTGAATCCACAGGAACCTACACACCCCTTTAAAGTCGGAGACAGAGTCGTGGTGAAGGTGCTCCCCAGGAACAAGAGCCCAGGAGACTTTACCTACGGTCCAGAGACAGAGGTCGTAGCAGTAACCAGAACAGCAGTCCTGACAGAGGAAAGCCCCACCTGGATCCATGCATCCCGAGTGAAAAAGATTCCTAGACCAGACCTAGAGAGGGAAGCAAGTGATTCCAGCGAGGTACAAACGGGGGCAGACAGCCCTGACCTCCCACCTAGCGAAGACAGAAGAACAGAGGAGGATGAGGAACCTGTCCCCTACCTCTATCCTGGGGACTATGTTGATAATCCTAATGGTCCTCACTTGCCAAGCTACAGCTGAAGTAGACATTACACAAAAATCCGGCACCTACACATTTTGGTATAACTCCTCCAATACTGAGGTTGCCGCCTATAAAATAGATTTCTGTACCATTGCTCCCTGTCTTAACAAACATTATGCCTGGCAGTGTGATCAGTATGGTACACGTAATACCCCCACTGAAGCCTATATTTGTGTTACTAGTAAATATTGGGGAAATAAATGTGCGTATTGGGGATCAGTGGGATGGAATTCTGGCCATAGTTATGGATACCAGCCCAAAGAGGCTCTCTCAAGAAAAGACAAATATGGTGAGTCCCTGCTTACCCGTCTTACCCTTCATAGACAAAACAGATGTGATAGTAAATTCATATTAAGCATAAAACATCCCCAGTCTACTGATGCAGGCACCTATGTCCTAGGTGAATCCTTTTTTTTAAACCCATCCCTTACACCATTCTTGTTACAGGATATGTTTAACAATGAAAAGTATGCCCAGCTCAAGCCCCCTAAACCACGCCCCAACCCCTTGAAACCTCATATAACCACCTTCAAGGATATGATGGCCGTTAACAATCCCACCTTTAAAGACACCCTAGCTATTGAAACTGGTTTCTCTGACATCAATTTCTGGTTAGAATGGATGAAGTATAGTGCTAGCAAACATAATAAAAGTAACTGTTATGTCTGTGGCAAATCTAGGCCCCACCTAGGTACAGTGCCCCTTAATATACCCCTAGAACAGGAAAATTGTTTTTTCAGCCTTTTTAATGACACCAAAACAAATGACAGTCAGTGCGAAATGTGGAAAAGGGAATATCCCATATTGTCAAAAAATCCCAACCCAGGAAGCACCATAACCATATATCCTGGAAACTATACCTGTTATACATCTAACACTACCACAGGTAGAAATTTAAAAACCTTCCCACCAGGGTATTGTGCAAATAAAAGAACAACTGTTTTAGTTAACCAAACTAGATCACTAGGTGACATTTATTATATATGTGGGGATATGAAGCTTAGAACTAAATTAGACACACCATGGTATGGTGAGTGTGCCCTGGCCAAAGTCATAATGCCACTCCTAATGATCACCGATGACCCCACTCCTCCCTCTAATACTCCTGCTAATCGAAAGAAAAGAGCACTCCCAGGAGGTAGCTTTGACCCCCACGTATACATTGATGCTATAGGGGTCCCAAGAGGTGTTCCAAATGAGTTCAAAGCTAGAGATGAGGTGGCTGCGGGTTTTGAATCATTGTTTCCTATAGTAACTGTAAATAAAAACGTAGCCTGGATTAATTATATATATTATAATCAACAAAGATTTGTTAATGATACCAAAGATGCTCTTAAAGGTATAGCTGAACAGCTAGAAGCCACTTCCCAAATGACCTTCCAAAATAGAATGGCTCTTGACATGATTCTAGCAGAAAAAGGCGGTACATGTGTTTACATTAGTAAGGTGGAAGGCTGTTGTACATATATTCCTGACAACACTGGTCCTAATGGTAAGGTTACTTTAGCCATAAACAAATTAGAAACCTTATCCATAGAACTTAAGAAAAATTCAGGTGTTGATAACCCATGGAGCCAATATTTTGGGTGGATTGAAAATTGGAAACAGGCTCTTGTGCAAATAAGTATATTCATAATAATAACTTTAATCTTTATAGGTCTCATAGTTTATTGTGTGATTCCCTGTGGAAAGAAACTCACATCTAAAGGTATTGACACAGTCTTGATGTATTATGATGTTACCACTAGCCCCATCACCTCCTCTGATAGCAAAGGCCCCGATGATTATGTTCAATATCTAAAAAATTGGAGAAACAAAAAGGGGGCTCTACAGAAGAATCATGTCGTATAACAATCATGATTCTAAGAGGGGATTGAAGGGTTAAATCTCCTCTGTCATTGTGCATTGTGTAAATATTGTTTCTTTTTCTTTTGCCTTGGATTTAGCTTGCATTGCATAAAATAAATATAGCTCCACCCATAGTTTGTTGGGAACTGTGTGAAATCACCACCCCTAGATGAAGTACTAGGCTGTATCCTACATCCCCCCCATGTAGCCTGTTTTATCCCTCCTATGCAGTAAAGTTAAACCAATAAAGTATTTACTTTTGCCTACCCCTCCCTGGACATTCCAATCCCTCCCTAGACAATGATGCCTTATATACCATTGTTATGAACAATAAACGCAGAGTGATTCTTAACTACATGGTGTCGTGTATTATCTGTAACGTTAAGGATTGCTCTCACTGACGTCAGTGGCCATCACATCGAGGTAATCAAAGAGAGGTAGGGATCCTTTCACTCCTCTACGTCTTATAATTCTCAGTACCTTAGGTATGAGAAGCAGAGGAGGGAACACATACACCGACTGGTACACCCACGGTGTTACCAGAACGTCCACAGCTATTGCCTGAGGGTCTCTTGACCTGGCGCAATACCTGTCCCGTTTTTTGTTCAGACGGGACGCCATCATGTCCACCTTTGGTATTTCCCAACGGTTCACAATCATGTGGAAAAACTTCCCGATGAAGTTTCCACTCTCCCGGGTGGAGGTCGTGCCTGCTGAGGAAGTCTGCTTCCCAGTTTCCACTCCCGGAATGAAACACTGCTGACAGTGCTATCACATGATTTTCCGCCCAGCGAAAAGTCCTTGCAGTTTTTGCCATTGCCCTCCTGCTTCTTGTGCCGCCCTGTCTGTTTACGTGGGCGACTGCCGTGATGTTTTTCCCACTGGATCAATACCGGCTGACCTTGAAGCAGAGGTCTTGCTAAGCTTAGAGCATTATAAATTTACCCTTAGCTCCAGTATATTTATGTGGAGAAAAGTCTCCAGACTTGATCACACTCCCTGGAAATTTTTTCCTTGTGTGACTGCTCCCCAGCCTCTCGGGCTGGCCTCCGTGGTCACCAGCATCCAATCCTGAATGCCGAATCTGCGGCCCTCTAGAAGATGAGCACTCTGTAACCACCACAGGAGAGACACCCTTGTCCTTGGATATAGGGTTATCCGCTGATGCATCTGAAGATGCGATCCGGACCATTTGTCCAGCAGATCCCACTGAAAAGTTCTTGCGTGAAATCTGCCGAATGGAATTGCTTCGTAGGAAGCCACCATTTTTACCAGGACCCTTGTGCAATGATGCACTGACACTTTTCCTGGTTTTAGGAGGTTCTTGACTAGCTCGGATAACTCCCTGGCTTTCTCTTCCGGGAGAAACACCTTTTTCTGGACTGTGTCCAGAATCATCCCTAGGCACAGCAGACGTGTCGTCAGGATCAGCTGCGATTTTGGAATATTTAGAATCCATCCGTGCTGTTGTAGCAGTATCCGAGATAGTGCTACTCCGACCTCTAACTGTTCCCTGGACTTTGCCCTTATCAGGAGATCGTCCAAGTAAGGGGTAATTAAGACGCCTTTTCTTCGAAGAAGAATCATCATTTCGGCCATTACCTTGGTAAAGACCCGGGGTGCCGTGGACAATCCAAACGGCAGCGTCTGAAACTGACAGTGACAGTTCTATACCACGAACCTGAGGTACCCTTAGTGATTCGTTATCACTGCTCTGAGTGACTCCATCTTGATTTGAACCTTTGTAAGTGTTCAAATTTTTTTAGATTTAGAATAGGTCTCACCTAGCCTTCTGGCTTCAGTACCACAATATAGTGTGGAATAATACCCCTTTCCTTGTTGTAGGAGGGGTAATTTGATTATCACCTGCTGGGAATACAGCTTGTGAATTTTTTCCCATACTGCCTCCTTGTCGGAGGGATACCTTGGTAAAGCAGACTTCAGGAGCCTGCGAGGGGGAAACGTTTCGACATTCCAATCTGTACCCCTGGGATACTACTTGTAGGATCCAGGGGTCCTGTACGGTCCCAGCGTCATGCTGAGAGCTTGGCAGAAGCGGTGGAAGGCTTCTGTTCCTGGGAATGGGCTGCCTGCTGCAGTCTTCTTCCCTTTCCTCTATCCCTGGGCAAATATGACTCTTATAGGGACGAAAGGACTGAGGCTGAAAAGACGGTGTCTTTTTCTGCAGAGATGTGACTTAGGGTAAAAACGGTGGATTTTCCAGCAGTTGCCGTGGCCACCAGGTCCGATGGACCGACCCCAAATAACTCCTCTTCCTTTATACGGCAATACACCTTTGTGCCGTTTGGAATCTGCATCACCTGACCACTGTCGTGTCCATAAACATCTTCTGGCAGATATGGACATCGCACTTACTCTTGATGCCAGAGTGCAAATATCCCTCTGTGCATCTCGCATATATAGAAATGCATCCTTTAAATGCTCTATAGTCAATAAAATACTGTCCCTGTCAAGGGTATCAATATTTTTAGTCAGGGAATCCGACCAAGCCACCCCAGCTCTGCACATCCAGGCTGAGGCGATCGCTGGTCGCAGTATAACACCAGTATGTGTGTATATACTTTTATATGATATTTTCCAGCTTCTTGTCAGCTGGCTCCTTGAGGACGGCCCTATCTATAGACGGTACCGCCACTTGTTTTGATAAGCGTGTGAGCGCCTTATCCACCCTAAGGGGTGTTTCCCAACGCGCCCTAACTTCTGGCGGGAAAGGGTATACCGCCAATAATTTTCTATCGGGGGGAACCCACGCATCATCACACACTTCATTTAATTTATCTGATTCAGGAAAAACTACAGGTAGTTTTTTCACATCCCACATAATACCCTCTTTTGTGGTACTTGTAGTATCAGAAATATGTAACACCTCCTTCATTGCCCTTAACGTGTGGCCCTAATAAGGAATACGTTTGTTTATTCACCGTCGACACTGGATTCAGTGTCCGTGTCTGTGTCGACCGACTAAGGTAAACGGGCGTTTTAAAACCCCTGACGGTGTTTTTGAGACGTCTGGACCGGTACTAATTGTTTGTCGGCCGTCTCATGTCGTCAACCGACCTTGCAGCGTGTTGACATTATCACGTAATTCCCTAAATAAGCCATCCATTCCGGTGTCGACTCCCTAGAGAGTGACATCACCATTACAGGCAATTGCTCCGCCTCCTCACCAACATCGTCCTCATACATGTCGACACACACGTACCGACACACAGCACACACACAGGGAATGCTCTGATAGAGGACAGGACCCACTAGCCCTTTGGAGAGACAGAGGGAGAGTTTGCCAGCACACACCAAAAAACGCTATAATTATATAGGGACAACCTTATATAAGTGTTCTCCCTTATAGCATCTTTTTATATATTTCTAACGCCAAATTAGTGCCCCCCCTCTCTGTTTTAACCCTGTTTCTGTAGTGCAGTGCAGGGGAGAGCCTGGGAGCCTTCCCTCCAGCCTTTCTGTGAGGGAAAATGGCGCTGTGTGCTGAGGAGATAGGCCACGCCCCTTTTTCGGCGGGCTCGTCTCCCGCTCTTCAACGGATTCTGGCAGGGGTTAAATATCTCCATATAGCCCCCGGAGGCTATATGTGAGGTATTTTTTGCCAAAAAATAGGTTTACATTGCCTCCCAGGGCGCCCCCCTCCCAGCGCCCTGCACCCTCAGTGACTGCCGTGTGAAGTGTGCTGAGAGCAATGGCGCACAGCTGCAGTGCTGTGCGCTACCTTAAGAAGACTGAGGAGTCTTCTGCCGCCGATTCTGGACCTTCTTCTCTTTTCAGCATCTGCAAGGGGGCCGGCGGCGAGGCTCCGGTGACCATCCAGGCTGTACCTGTGATCGTCCCTCTGGAGCTAATGTCCAGTAGCCAAAGAAGCCAATCCATCCTGCACGCAGGTGAGTTCACTTCTTCTCCCCTAAGTCCCTCGTTGCAGTGATCCTGTTGCCAGCAGGACTCACTGTAAAATAAAAAACCTAAGCTAAACTTTTCTAAGCAGCTCTTTAGGAGAGCCACCTAGATTGCACCCTTCTCGGCCGGGCACAAAAATCTAACTGAGGCTTGGAGGAGGGTCATGGGGGGAGGAGCCAGTGCACACCACCTGATCCTAAAGCTTTACTTTTTGTGCCCTGTCTCCTGCGGAGCCGCTATTCCCCATGGTCCTTTCAGGAACCCCAGCATCCACTAGGACGATAGAGAAAAATAGAATAGAAATTTATTCACAAGATTAGTATATATGTAGTGTAATGCTGAATAGAATATATAATAATAAAAATAAATATGTAAAACTATTTAATGTATTCTGGTTAATCTAAGGGGGTCATTCCGAATTGTTCACTCGCTAGCAGTTTTTAGCAGCCGTGCAGACGCTATGCCGCCTCCCACTGGGAGTGTATTTTAGCTTAGCAGAAGTGCGAACGAAAGGATCGCAGAGCGGCGGCATTATTTCTTTGTGCAGTTTCAGAGTAGCTTCAGACCTACTCAGCGCTTGTGATCACTTCAGACTATTCAGTTCCTGTTTTGACGTCACAGACACGCCCTGCGTTCGCACAGCCACGCCTGCGGTTTTCCTGGCACGCCTGCGTTTTTTCGAACACTCCCTGAAAATGGTCAGTTGACACCCAGAAACGCCCACTTCATGTCAATCACTCTGCGGCCAGCAGTGCGACTGAAAAGCTTCACTAGACCCTGTGTGAAACTACATAGTCAGGGCCGGTTCCGGGGCTTCTGGCGCCCCGGTCCCCGGGCTTCTGGCGCCCCCTGACGTCATCGCGCACCGCACAGCAAAGGTCCTCTCCACGAAGGGAAACTAGACGCGTATGCGTCTAGTTTCCCTTCCCAGCGGCATCGGGGGGGGGGGGGCAGCGGCCAGCGGCAGCAGGGGAACAGTGGGCGGCACACAACAGCAGCGGATCTTGCCCTGGTGCGGCGCCCTCCAGATGGCGCCCTGCGCCCTCCGGAAGGCGGCGCCCCGGGCAAAAGTCCTGCTTGCCCGTGGCAAGATCCGCTACTGTACATAGTTTGTTGTAATATTACTACGCGCATACGCATTACGACGCAGAAGTGCCTTTTTTTGCCTCATCGCTGTACAGCAAACGAATGCAGCTAGCGATCAACTCAGAATGATCTCCTATATCCACATAGATTTGGCAGGAAGATGTGTACACTGTCAGTAATCTGCCCCACCAGTACAAGCTTACTTGTATGTTAATGAAGATCATGTATTGATGATATTTATTATAATACTTTATACGTCAGTAGTGCGTATAAGGGGGCTAGAGTGGTGCTGGCATGGTGCCCGACTGCTTTAGAATTGAAAAAGAATAGATGGTGGTGATCCTGCTGTTAGTGATTGTTCAGAACTAAACAATAGCCGTTCTACTCACACTGGGTATTCCCTGGGGGTCTATGATATGGTTAGTAATGAGGGATAGAGGCCTGTATAGATCATTCAAACTAAGGGGCTCATTTATAAAGGAGTGATAAAACTTGTTGCGTATGATAAAGGCACTCCAGCCAATCAGCTCCTAACTGTCGTGTTTGTGGAGGGGGGGTAAAATGACAGTTGTGAGCTGATTGGCTGGAGCACCATTTATCATACGCAGTGAATTATATCATTCGCAACAAGTTTATCGCTTGTTGATAAATGGGCCCTTAAGTAGGAGAACTCTGCCTTATTGGATACTGGCTACAGGTGGCAGCGGCAGGCAAAGTGCTGAGTATTTACCATGTACTTTTACATTACTTAAAGGGGGTAATTCAGACCTAATCGCTAGGCTGTGTTTTTTGCAGCGCTTCAATCAGGTCAGAACTGTGCATGCGTATGCACCGCAATGCACAGGTGCGTCGCACAGGTACAAAGCGGATCGCCGCTCAGCGATGGGTTTGTGCGAAGAATCCATTCGCACGAGTGATCGCAAGGAGATTGACAGGAAGAGGGCGTTTGTGGGTGGAAACTGACCGTTTTCTGGGAGTAGTTGGAAAAACGCAGGCGTGTCCAAGCGTTTGCAGGGCGGGTGTCTGACGTCAATTCTGGTCCCGGACAGGCTGAAGTAATCGCAGCGGCTGAGTAAGTCCTGGGCTGTGCAGAGACTGCACAAGATCTGTTTGTACAGCTCTGCTACACATGCGGTCGCACACTTGCACAGATAAAATACACTCCCCTATGGGCGGCGACTATGCGAACGCAGGACTGCAAAAAAAAACCTAGAGAGCGAACAGGTCTGAATTACCCCAAAA